>NW_027103674.1:2584876-2717861 GCF_902728285.1 Clytia hemisphaerica | reverse complement strand
ACACGACGCTCTTCCGATCTACATTGATCAGGTTAAGCTTGGTTGCTTACGTACTGCACTTTTTTCCCCTCTTAATCCATCTGGTTACAATGTTCTTCCTTGTCTCCGCTTCATGATTGCTGCAGCTACTGTGCATCAAAGTGTTATTGTGTTGGTGATGGTCAAACACCTTGTCATCTTTTATCTGCTCCTCAATTTCTACCTTCGAAACCGATTCAAACAGGGCCTTCTCATGTAATTTTCCGGGAAGTTTCTCTTGACGATGAAGATCTTGTTCGAGAGCTCATGTTGGAAAATTCTGAACGCCTCCAAGATGCATCACCTGGTACTTCAATCTTTCCAGCAGAGCTTATTTCTGGCCTTACACTTGATGTAATTGATAATGTTATTTTAAATTTGAAATACATTTCCACTAAAGAATTTTTTTGGAAAGTACCATGGTAAATAATGAACGTTTGGCTCATGAGATTATGGTAATTTTGTTTGAAGTTTTTAATGACATTCCAGATCCTGGTCTTTATGATAAAAATCTTGAAAATTTTGGAAACCATTTCTCAAAACAATTTGTGTTTTCAATGATTCATCACATTCTAGTAGTAGTGATGATGATTTTTTTTCATTGGATGATTAAAATGAAATTTCCTATCATGTACTATAAAAGCTTATAAATGATCTATTTACAAAAAAATTATATGCATAAGTTAGCATTACATATTTTTCCTAAAGAAACTAAAAGAAATACCGGTCTTTGCCTCTTTTTGGGGTGTTCCGTTAGGAAAGATGTAATCCTAACTTATGCATATGAATTAGCTATTAATTTTGTTTATTCTGTTTACTCTTAACTTATATTGTTGACAAAATCTTGACAAAGTAGATTGTTCTTAAAAGTTTTCTCAAACAAAAAAATAGAAACCTAGCTCAGCTGTTAAAGTTCATCAGTAAAAGAAAAAGATGTGATGATGAAACCTTATATTTACAAATTAATCAGTTTTGCATATTTCTTCTTATAAGCTTTAACCCAGTCATTCATACCATCGTAGTCAAGACCGTATATAACATTTTCGTTGAAATTTTGGAAGCTTGCATGATTTCGATCTGGAATCTCTTTCATTGAATCTGCTTTAACAAGTTCTTCAGCGAGCTTTTTAACGTCTTCATAAAATGAAGGAACTGTGTGGGATTTTCTTGGGGCTTGGGCTTTCAGGCTTTTTTCAGTATTCTGGATCAAATCTTTCACATTGTTGAGGGTTTTAGCTACTCGATCAGCGTTTGACTGGTTTAAATTGCTTCTCAGTGCCCTGAAGCCCTCCTTGAGATAACCATTTAAATGTTCCAAATGTAGATCCATTGAAATGTTATGACCAGCATATCCTTTAAAAGAAATAAAGTATTTTGTAGGGCTTTTAATTGACAATCTAGTCTCTATTTTTCTGTCGGTCTTACGACTTAATCAGTTGGACATTGACCGATAACCGACGCTTATTTTCAGCCTTGATAGGGTGTCTATTTTATTATATGACATTAATTTACATATAGTTTTATATCATTTAGTGTTATCCATACCTTTTGTATTTACAAATCGACCCCATATCAAACCAAGCGCACGATCTGGGTGATATTCAATCTCCGTGAACAGCTTCAGAAGGCCAAAACTGTACTTTGTGTGGTTGTAGTGCTTGAGGTACAATAAAGCAAATTTATAGCTTTCAAGGAGTCGTTCTCCATCACCTGAAAAAAACATAACCTTTACATTTTACTCATTTCTTATTTAAAGTCTAGAACAATGATAACAGGTACTAATCTTAAACTACACTTTTTTTTCTCATTTCACTTACCCTCTCTAATACAATCATGGATGTTTTTCAGTAACATATTCATTGTAAATAATGCCTTTTGGTAAGCCAACTTGTGGTCTGTTTTATTTAGAACGTCACAATCCATTCGTTTTGTTGAAAGTTTGTCCTTCCTTTTTCTGTAAAATAAAAAGTGTGAAACTATTTTGATTTTGAAGTTAATTATTTTTTAGTTAAATAGTTTTTAATTTGGTTTGTTTTTCTTGACACTGAGCAATTTTAAAACAAACTTTATTTACCTTGTGTACCCATGAACCTGCTTCTCATGCTTGTTTCTTGCCTTTTTATGCGTGTACAAGAACTTGCAATCTTTTTTGTGACATCGAAAAATCCTTCGGTTTGTCGATTTTGGATTCAATGCACTTTGATCAGCCTGGTAAGTGACAACGTATCTAAAAATAAATAGTCTTGTTGTTAATTGGATAGATAATAAAATAAGAATTTAAAAACTAATTATGCCCTGTTATTTGCTTTTAAAATTTCATTACAACTTAATTTGAAGCTTACTTTTTAATGATGTTTTCAACATGTCCATATAGCCAGTTGAATTTCTTCTCCTCGTCCTGCGTTTCTTTGATATCATTGGGAACAGGGTCATCTAGGAAAAGAAGTGATTTTTATTATATATTTAGCTTTTTGATAGAACAGAAGTAATTTTTTTGTATTTTTGGAAACATTTTTATTATCAGATAAGTTTTTCATTTATTTACCTCCATAGTTTTTCATGTTAAAATATGTCATTGTCATTGCAACTGCTTGAGCACTAAGTTCTTTATCTGAGTACTCTTTATACGAATTGTAATTTTTGTGAGGTCCTTTCTTTGCATTGACAGTTTGCAGAACATTAATTGACCAAGTCGACGTCCCAAATTCTGATGATGAATCTTTTCTGAAGATTTTATCTTTGATCTGAAGAGAAAAAAAACTTTAAGATTAAGTAGATGTACAAGAGTAATTGTTTTTATATAATTTTTACACTTATTTCGCATAAACTTTATAATTAAATTCATTATTATGGAAAGCAAATTTAACTTGCCTCAAAAAGGGTTTTTAATAAGTGCCAATCAGCAAAGGCAGGTTGAATTCCTTCCAGCCTGGTAAATGATGTATCTCCTGCTTGAAAGGCCTTTTTGATGTTGGAGAGACGTTCTTCGGTCAATTGATCTCCGACTACTAGAATTGGTTTCAAAATTTCGATTTTTCCATCTTCATTTTTCTTCACGGGAGTATACCTATAAATCACAGTAATGTTTTTAACAATATTTTTAGCGTTTTGACAATCTCAGTCTGATTAGGGACAAATATATTTTAAAATTCTAGCTATTGTTATATATTAATGTTTTTACCTTTCTTGAATTTGCTTTGAGATTTCTGCAATTCCGGAGGACGATTGTTCACCTTCGAAAATAACACCAAGAGAAACCTGCAAACAAATTACTTGTTTTTATTAGCGTATGTAAAGTGCATTTTTATGAATTAAAAAATTACTGATTCTTTAAATTATTTTTAAGATGTGTGACTGTCAGGCAGATAGACCCCCCCTAAAGCGTTTAAGCAAAAATATATTTTCTTACAACATCAGATTTTTCGTTCATCTTTTTCGAAAATGGATGGCTGATGTGTCTTGTAACATTTTTCGTGAAACATTTGAATGCTGGTAGGAAATCGACCAACATTCTTGCAAATAAGATTTTGAAGCTTTCCATTAACACGCGACTTGTGTTTTTCGTTGGTAGCAGCCTCATTTTGGTGTATTCGTCTGGTGTTCTGAAATCTAAAGAATAGATTTAGTTGTTTTTATAAATTTTGTTTTAACCTGTTTTTAATCCGTTACATTTTACCGAAAACGATAGTTGATAGAACTGTAAGAAGAACTAATAATATAACTAAAGCTATTACCATCTTTTTTTAAAACTCGTGATTTGACAGCCATTGTATGAAACCAGTGATGACTTCTGTTAGGATTGCCAAGTCCTTGATGCCTCACAATGACTTCCATATCGACATTATCACCGCAGAACTAAATCAAATAAAAAATTTCTGTTTCAATTTTCTTTTATTCTCTCAAGCTTGATGTTGATTATTAAAATGTTCTGGCTCTGTACATTTATTTCAAATTTGCTGCATGCAAGGGCTTGAATGTAAAATTACTAGAAATTATTCATACTTTGAAACGTGCAAGTTTACTCATTATTTCATTTTTATAACATATAAATAATCAAGACCTGTGACTTTGTCCTAAAAACTATTATCAGGTACCTCAAAATTTTCATCTAGCTCTTCATCTTGTTTTAACGACTCAACTTTTTCCTTCCAATCAAGAACTTTTTTATCGAAGTCCACCGTCATGCCTTTGTTCTTTCGATTAGCGATGGTGTACGAGTTTGTGAGAGCCATTTTGTTAAACCAACTGAATGCCACTTTCTTAACCCCAGCTGCCATTAGTAGTTGATCGTTTCGATGGGCGACAACATTTCCTCGACAATGACCATACCTAGCTTTAAACATTAGCGAGTAGCATTGGAGCCGAGCCGCGTTTTTCATGTCACCTTCCCTAGCACCCGTTGCAGATCGCAAAACTGCGTTCAAGATTGGACAGAGCGCGTCAATTTGCGAACATAACTCGTCGTCCGTGAAAGTAATGAGATTCTTTATCGATACGTCGGTGATCGTTGACTTTCTCTCGATACTCGCCAGCTCTTTGATACATTCTTTCCTTAGAGTATCAATAAGAACGTCTTTGTTGACCTAGTTTAGAAAAAAAAGCTAATTGAACGCTATTATATATGCGAAGGAAATTGTCCCGTACAGAATTAAAATTCGGTATCTCTGAATTTAAGGTTTTACGAGAAAACAATTCAGGCGTCTTTAAGTAGATTGAACTTACCCTCTCCACGCAGGTTTTTTTAGTAGCTGGAGCATCATCGTTTACCCTTTCCGTATTAATATTCCCATTCGTTCTCCAAGTATTTGCAAGGGAATTCGCTTGCTCTTGAACCTTGATTCCGTTATAACATTTAGCACAAATACAATCTTTATCCTTCGTGTTTGCCCGAACATTTATACCAACATTTTTCAACCTATCTGCTGGAACCTCGTCTTTACTTCTCGATTTAAATAGAGAGAAACTTTTTACCGACTTAAGTTTTCTTCCAGCATCATCAACAGCAAAAGCCAAACCGCACAGATGGCACGAGGTCATGATTCATTTTTCCATTTCATAATTTTTCACATCCTTCTTCTCTTAAGCGCTCTTATTAACATTTCGCATGTCTCAATTGACGACGATATCTAGCGCACTCGTACGACTCGTTTTAAGACTCATTTGCTTATTTGCTGTATAGCCTGTATATGTGAGAGGAACATCAAATGACATTGATTTCATTTCGATGTAGTTTTAAATTTTTAAGCACTAGTATACTCGCTATTTTCAATTTTTATTACAAATGAAATACTCATTTTAGACCTGTATGTTTGCATGGATAGAAAATACCGGGACGGTAAAATAATTTTTTTTATGATACAGCTTTCCCGCGTAAAATAATAGCGAGTTTGGGGGAAATTGTTTGGTTACTCGTTTGTTGAGAAAACAGAACAGAAGGTACAAAGTTCACTCTCTTCTCACTCAAGTCTCTACGAAGGAAATCCCCTCCCCGCGCAGGAGAAACACTAGCTTGTCTTACTAGCTTGTTTCGATCGTGACTTCACTCACTTAACCAAAAGCTTTCTTGCTAAGTAAGAAATATCCTAACTACATATAACCATGTCTGCATAAACAAGATAGAAAGTAATGGTAGACCGAGCTGCAGAGAAACCGAAAGCAGAAGTAAAAAAATAGAATTGGATGTGTTGGAAGCAGTTGGGTTATTCAAATTAAGGTTTTTTCTTCGATAAAATGATAAAGGAAACTAGATTTTATGTCATTTTACGTATTCGTATTTGGTATCGGAGCTGGCTATAATTGGAGGGCTTTAATTTATACTTTTTCTATGGAAAGTTCAGGATAATTGATCTGTTTTTATAGCTTTTTTTGTTGTTTTTTTCACAAAGTTATGGAAGTTTGAACTTAGAAACTCTTTTTTTTTTGGCCATCTTTTCCCCCATTTTTATATACTTTTATTTTTGAAGCTGCCATGTTTGTTATTGACATAAATTAGATAAATATTAAAATTTATTCTTTCTTCTGATTGGATAAAATTAAATCTGCCAAAGTTCAAATGTTGAAGGGGATTGTGGGATTGCACAGCCCCCACCAAGCTGTTATTTTATATTTTGTAACTGAAACATCGAATCTCACATGTGAGGGAATTTTGGTAAGGGATTTTTTTGTTTTTTCATGAATAAAATATCAGCTTGGATTCCCAGGCTACCTGAAAGCCAAAAACTTGTAACTTTAAATATCTTGACAATAGCTTAAATAGCTAGACAAAGATATTTTTTTAGATTTTGCTCATCCCTTTAAAAGTCGTTCGAGGCGATGGATTCTTTCCTCTGGCCCTCTAGCGCCATGAATCGACAGGTAGGGCATTCTTTTGTGGTCTCGAAATTCGAGGCCAACGTCCTGTTTCAAAAGTTTGGGTTTCCAGAGAAGTAAAGAAGAAATAACTATGCAAAGGCGGTGTCAAGCAGACTTAAACTAGTTTTGCTCTTGGAATCAAGTAAATTGGTTTGAGTGTTCATTTATGTTAGCTTTAGGAATGAATGGATGGTTACAGTTAGTAGAATTTATTGATTTGTAAAATAAATAAAAAATCTTTTTTCGAATCTCACGCAATTACTGTTCACGCAATTACTTTTCACGCAAAGTGAAGCTTTTTTGAAATTGTCACCCATCCACATTAGAAAAAAGGCCCATTCACGCATTCATGCAAACTGCTGAGGGCCCCTTTTAAAGGAGTAGTAAGATGGTTTGAGATATATGGCCTGCATGAACCTTCTATGATGCTGAGTAAAAAATCCAATCTTTTTTGTCTAACTATTTTCCAAAAACGACAGAAAACGAGTTATCACATAATTTGAAATTTTAAAAAATGGGTTCTTACAAAGCATCTTACTTTGAAATTCTTTTATTATCCTTTTCACACTGGTCACGAATTAAAGCCGCTAGTTGCATTGCAGCCGCCTGAAAAAACTATCAGTGTAGCCTTAGCTTTAGACGCCACTCGTCAAATTTTGATTTGTTTTATTTTGTGGCATTTGTCGGGGAGATGAATGGCTTCATTATATCTATGACCTATATGTGTTTTTACAAGAACAAACTATATAAGAACATAAGGTTTCGATGACTAAAATGTTAAGAATAAGCTAAGAACATTTTAAGGCTTTGCAGACTCCAAAACATCCGATTACTTAGGAAAATGGGCTATAAGATGCTCAAAAATGGTGAAAATAATAACATACTCAGAACATTTTTAGGATGAAAACTCAAAAAGTTAAGAACGTGGAAAGTGGAAGCTGCAACGTTATTTGGCGATACTGCCCTCCTGGATGTAGTTGTGGTTTTGGTCAGGGCAAATGTGTACCATCAAAACATCAAAGTCCTTTTGGCGAAGGCTGGATGTGCCTATTTTTTAAACAATATTCAGCCTGAGATATTCTTGTTGGCGTTCTAATAAAACCTCTCAACATTGAACATTAAAAATATACTTATATTGAGAGTCTGCTAAATGACGCGCCTTACGCGCCCACGCGCCCTCATATTTCTAACGCGCCTTCGCGCCTTACGCGCCTTACGCGCCCACGCGCCTACGCGCCTAACGCGCCTGACGCGCCTCGAAAATTTGACGCGCCCTATGATTTCGACGCGCCTTGAAAATTTGACGCGCCCTAGAATTTCGACGCGCCTTGAAAATTTGACGCGCCTTAAAAATTTGACGCGCCCTAGAATTTCGACGCGCCTTAAAAATTTGACGCGCCCTATGATTTTGACGCGCCTTGAAAATTTGACGCGCCCTATGATTTCGACGCGCCCTAGAATTTCGACGCGCCTTGAAAATTTGACGCGCCCTAAGATTTCGACACGCCTTAGGGTTTTGATGTGCCTTAAGTTTTCGGCGGTTTTGACGGACGGAATAATGGGACCGGTCTAATCATACATGGTTGGTATATAAAAGAATACCGGTGTTAGCAAAATGATCATTTCTTAAGACATTAGCCTCAAGTCGACCCGTTCCATTTATCGGCTGTACACTTTATGTACGCTTTATTAGTCTATTTCATAGAATTTGTGCATGCTACACGTTATTTCTATTCAATTTACAGGGGAAAATGCACAAATTTGTCCCTTCACAGAAAACCCAACTTTTTGTAATCATCTTTGACTTGGGAATTTTTGAAAAGTTTTCCATTGTCGCTGTCTTTGTTAAATGTACATCTCAATTTGGAAAAGAGTGATTTAAAATAATAATTTGATTACTGCAGTGACGTAGAAAGAAATCATGTACTGAAAACACGAATTATGGCTTGGTAATAAAATACTCGGGAAAAAGGTTTGTATCCTCAATCGCTCATAGAATAACGACACTGGGATAAGTACAACATTCTTTATGAGACATGGAGAAAACTCTGATCTTCAAATTACTGATCTTCATTACTAAGTAACTGAACTTAGGTAGTGCCAAATTAACAGGGCACGTCAAATTATCAGGGCGCGTCGATTTTTTTAGGGCGCGTCGATATTTTAGGGCGCGTCAAATTATCTGGGCGCGTCAAATTTTTAGGGCGCGTCAAATTATCAGGGCGCGTCGATATTTTAAGGCGCGTCAAATTTTTAGGGCGCGTCAAATTACCAGGGCGCGTCGATATTTTAAGGCGCGTCAAATTTTTAGGGCGCGTCAAATTACCAGGGCGCGTCGATATTTTAAGGCGCGTCAAATTTTTAGGGCGCGTCAAATTACCAGGGCGCGTAGGCGCGTGGGCGCGTAACATTTTAGGGCGCGTGGGCGCGTAAGGCGCGTAAGGCGCGAAGGCGCGTTAAAAATATGAGGGCGCGTGGGCGCGTAAGGCGCGTCATTTAGCAGACTCATATATTGAAAATCATTTTTTTGTTACTTTTTAAGATTTTATTTCAACAATACATTATATGTAATTTTCATAGTTTTTTTTCTAGGAGTCATCAGGTCATCAAAATAAAAGTCGTTATACACGTTTTTTTATAAGAAAATCCAACACTTTTGAAGCTTCGGATGTTGTTAGCTTGATCTTAAGATTTAGGTCATCGGAGCATTATTTTTTTATAATAGTTTGTTCTTATATAAAAACGTGTACATGCGAAAATAGTGAGTTGGCGCTCTCTAATTTGATCTTCAAGGGGAATTGGATTTTCATCGAATGACGGAACCTATCGAATAGTAGAACGTCGAATTAGAGAGTGTCAACTGTATAGTCTGAATATTCACGTTTATAAATTTGAGTGATGTCTATCACTCATTATGTAATGGGGTGAAAATTTAGATTCGAATCAATTTTGCTCCATTGTCTCAGGGACAAAAGTGAGATTTCACTTTTATTGATAGAAAAAAAAAAATGGTACGGAGACACGAGAATTTATTTTGGCGATTTGATAAAATTTCTAAATTTGGCGAGAAATAATTTTGGCGAACGACCCATTTTTGTTCAAAATTTTAGCTGAAAAAAGAGGAAAAAAAGGATTTTTAGGAGAAATAGAGACTAAATTGAAAGAAAATTAAATTTGGCCAGAATTTATTTTAGCGAGTGACCTATAAATTTAAATTTCTTTCCGCCAAAATTTCTTTCCTTAAGGTACACTAAGGAGGTTCTACACCTGCGAGGACATCGTTTCTCTCCGGTATACGCCATGACTCGGCAGCTCGCATCTGCATAGTTGCAATGTCTCCTTACGCTGTGATTCCCACTCCATCGTGGGTAGGACCCATTCCGATGCATCGGAGGGCTCATCTATCTAAATCTTCATTTGCTAATTTTCTTTTTATTAAAACTTTGTTTATAGAAAATATATTTTTTTGGAGAATGGATTACTCTTCTTTTCTTTTTCCGTTTTCAATCATCTTATTATCTGGAACCTAGTTGCAGAAATTTTCATCCAACACGCTAAAGCTCTGAAGGTTGGGAAAATTTTCAACATCTGGAAGGTTTAGATTACAGAATTATTCAAGACCGCGTCAAGCGTTTTGCAGCAGTAGACCTGGTAACCCAGCCCTCGGTTTTGGGGATTGGCGGGTCCAACCAAAATATTTTTAGGTTTACGTGTAAGGGTAGTTGAACCCGACTGGTGATGTGGCAAATGATGAAAGGTCGACTATCAATCACCTCCGATGGGATATTGCTCCGCTCCCTTTAAAGCTTTAGCGTGAGTTGCGTAGTTAGTGAACTATCTACTAAGAACAATCTGAGCCTCAGATTTCAGAAATCACTAAGAAAATACTGATTCTAACAGACTAAGCGTCTTAAGAACATCATAAGAACAAATAACACTGAAAAGTTCAAAGAATTTCAAGAAAGAGCAGCCGAGCTTGAGTCAAAATATACTGGTTCCTAAAAAAAAAAAGCGTGTAGTTAAACAATAGAACAATAGTTGAACAATAGAAAAAAGAAAGTCAGTATTAAAAAAATACACGTATCAACCCTTAACAGCGCGATCGGCTTTTAGAAGGATTGGTACTGAATTTAAAAGAAAGATTTCTTCTCGGCGCACGGCATTTTTAAAGCAAGCAAATTCTTTAATTTCTAAGTACACAAAAAAAAATTCGTTTTATTTTATGCCCTGATATTTCCGATTTTTATCAGTTCTGAGATAATACCCGTTCAAACAGCAATTCTACCACAGTGGAATTTATCTTTTCGAAAATTTCTCGCTGAGAATATCGATCGATCAATTGTTCTTAGGTTTTCTTTCTTTATTTTAAGTTTTCGGACAAAAATTTTAATGACGACGTAAGATTTGTTGTTGTTTTGAAAGCACAAGATTTTTTTTAGAAATCATTTAAAAATTTATCATTTTTGCTATATTCGATTACATCTTATTACTATAGGTTTATGATGACTTACCAACTAAATTCTTATTGATTAACATCTTATGTCAAGTGTGGGCTACGCGTTTTTTTTATAAGAACATCAGTCTTCAATGGCTAATTTTTAAGAACATTTTAAGGCTTTGCGGACTCTAGAACACCGAATTTCCTAGGATAATGGACAAAAATACTCAAAAAATGTTGAAAATAAGAACAACTTAAGGCTTAAAACTCAAAAAATAAGAACATCCAAAGGCCTAAAAATTTTTGGATGTTCTTATATACTATTGTCGAATGAAGTTAATGTGTTTTATTTCAATACTAATAGTTTCACGCCGTGGAGACGATCATCAGTCGAAAAATGGATGTTCTTATAAAAAACGTGTATCTCGTCGGTTGTTGTTGACAAATTCGTTATATAAGCAAACCAGAAAATTCGTAATATCCGAGCAGATACTGATTACTCTGTACATGACACGTGTATTTACTCTAAAGACCAAGGCTGAGAAAAGTATGCCGAGGTTGGCGGACCTCTTTGATGGTTTTCATCTAGATTTTAGAGTTAAAAAAATCGAATCTAAACATAACGTCAGTTGTAAAAAGATTAAAACCTAGTCACTTTTACTTTCGTTTCGGGGCAAAAAGTAATGCGATTTTAACGATAGTAAATATGTACTGAAGATTAGCAAAAAAATGTTCTAAGAATTACTCGGAAAAATAAATTTTCATTGAAAAAATGGGTCTCCAACCTGACACTAAAAGTTGCACTTTAAAGTCCGTTTATATGGTGGGGAGATGTAGGATATTCTTTTTTTCGATCAACTACCCCTGGATATTTTCGCTGAACACGTGTTTCACCCCCTGGACATAGCAAATTTACCCAGTGGTCACGGCCTCACAGTTATTCAATCCCCCTTGATATTATATCTTCTACATCTGCTGTGCCTTTAATTTCTTAAAAAACCCAATGTCAATGGCTGTCAGAGTCATACAGTAACGAATTTACTTCGAGCACAACTGCGTCCCCGTGTATTCCAGGCTTTATTTATGTTACTGATAGACGCCAGAGAATTATCTAAGCCTATCAGTCGTAAGCATAAAAAAGCTGATAATACGCAGGGAACCAGGTTGCTTTGGAGCACTTCTCACAAATGTTCTTAAAACTACAAACTTTTTTTTATAAGAATGGTGTAAATCCATTTCATCATAGATATTCTTAACCTTTTTGGGAAAATCATCCTAGAATATTCTTACAGTATTCTTAGGTTAGGATCCTAATTCAGTCAGACTCGATTTAACATTTAGTACATAGGTCTCAAGCATAAAATGGCATTTTTGTGACTGGAGTGACCTATTCTTGGGGTTAATTCATAATTGAAAATGCTCCAAAAATGGCATTCTTAGCTTGAGTAGAAAAATTCCATGATGGTTTCATTTCTTAGCATTATTCTTATTTTTTTGGCCATTTTCATCGTGGACATTCTTATAAAGTGTATTCTTATAAAAAAAAGCGTGTAACACATTAGAGCCTTCCCTTGTCAGAAATATTCTCATTTAGTTTCAGTTAATCCCCAATTGATGTGGGCTTAATTTTTATTTGTGGGCTTGCACATCAAAATTTTGAGCATGGGAAAGTTTTAAATTTCTAATCATACTCATTTTTCATGTTTTTGTATTTTTCTCATCTTTCATTTTTGATTATTCGAATCTGATTATGGGTTATCATAATATTTGACGTCATTTTTCACCTACGTTGGAGCGTGAAGCTCACCGACCTCTAATAAAGGCTGTCATAAAGATGTCAGGCCTATATACTAGGCTTTTTTTCTACGCAATAAACGTCTATTCCACTTTGCGGCTTTTCGAATTTTGGTAGCCCAGGATTGGATTTGCATAAAAAAACTCCAAAGGCTTTTCTTTCAGAAATTATGAAATAATTTCTCACCAAGAAATGGCATAAAAAACCCGTTTTTTGGTAAGGTACTCTCTAGAAGATGTCTTTCATTAGAGACTGCAGATAAAGATGTCAACATATCAAGGACATACGTAGGCTTCATAAATTTTTGAGTGTGCCTCAAAATGATAAGATGTTCATTCCAGTCTTCTTTTTAGAAGTCAGTGGTTCAAACCACAACCTTTTGCACCGTGGATCTTTTTTTCAAAATTTTGATTACTCAAATCTGTTTAATGCTCATTAACGTCTTCGACTATCAAATTCATCTAAGATAGAGTTTTTTTATCAAACCATACAAGTTACTAAAAAAACTTATAAGCACTCTGTCGCGGGGACTATTTACGTAAATAAACACAGAACCATGATCAAGGCAAAACTTTTAAACGATTACTGTAATCATTTGCAAATTCCGTATAAAATGATTAGGGAAGGTCTAATTCGCTCATCAAAAGTTCATCATTTTTGTTCTATCGTTTCTATCAACTGACTTTTTTGAGTTAGTTATAAATAAGAATTCATTTTTGGTTGTGTGCTTGATTCGAAACAGTTGTCTTTGAGATCGCAAGTAAGTGAGTTTACGGCTGCAGTCAGAGGCGACCCGAAATATCCTCTTTCGATAGCTACACGTTTTTTTATAAGAATCTAAAATTTTTTGAAGCCTTCGGATGTTCCTAACGTTTTGAGTTTTAAGCCTAAAAATGTTCTTAACATGTACTTATTTTCGCCATTTTTTGAGTATTTTTTGTCCATTTTCTTAAGAAACTGGGTGTTTTTTAGTCCGCCCAGTCTTAAAATGTTCTCAACTTCGCATTTTGACCAACGAAGCCTTATGTTCTTATATAATTTGTTCTTATAAAAAAACGTGTATTTACCCGAAGGTATAGGAGGGTGTCACTCTTTCTCCCTGGATTGCTCCATTTATCATGAGCTGAGCTAGTATCTCTGTTTATCTGTTTGTCTTTTCTTTCTTTCTGCATGTCTGTTTGTTTAAAAGCCTCAGGGTGGCTGGAATGTTAAAAGAAAGGTAAGGTTTGGATGAAATTCAGCACACCTAAATTGTTCCTTAAGCAGCCTTTAGTGAATTACTGATTTTTTTTCTTGTTTTTTTTTTTACAAATATTGATTCTTGGAGCCTCCCTTTAACTGCTATTGGGCTTCCGTTGATTCGGAGAATAGCATCTTCAATTGAATTTGATTACTAGTGTCCCGGGGGAGGCACTCAGGCGAAATTGGGAACGGGGACGTGCCGCTGGTCAGGGTCCCTTTTTTAGGCTCTGAAGATATCTGACAGGGTCCTAAATTTACCAAAATTTTTTGTTTCCTTGCCTGAATAACCCCTGAAATTCATCAAAATTGCTCAAAATAAGGCAAAATAGAACAGATTTATGCTGTCATTCGCCAAAATAAGTTCCCTTAAGTTAAGGTAGTTTGAGCTTTGGTTAAAATTCCACAGAAATGATCATAACTACAGAAAGTTTTTCAAACACCTTATTCGAGTATGAATCTTTTAATCATTTAATCATAAATTTATCAAAAAAACCGGGGGTGAAGTGAAATTTTTTTGTAGTATTCAGGAACCCTAATTTAAATTTCCAGGGGGTTAAACTTGTTCTAAAACCTTCAGTGGGTAAAAAAAAAGTTCGTCCACCCTAAGGTACGAAGAAGGATTTTTGCAAGGGTTTTCTTTGTTAATTTTACCATTTTTCATTCCTCCAAAATGTTTGTCCACTGTCCTGTATGGATATTGAATGGAACAGCTCAATAAAACGTCCAATAATCTCAGAAGCGAATCTTCCACCTTTCCCCAGGCAAGAAAAACTTTTCAGGGTTTGCACGATTTTTGACGACGGATTGAATCTAGCTCTTTCTTTGTTTTCGCATGCTACATTTTCTGAAATCAGGTATTATTGAAACCCACGCGGACCAACAAGCCTAATCCGAATTTAAAGGGACAATCAGATAGTTTGTGATATTTTTATATAGACAGTCTCTCAGCTACTGAAGGGCAAATATCTTAAACCATCTGATTACACCATTTATGAAGTAAGGTACTCAAAACTGAAGGAGAGGATACAATACCTTCAGAGAGAGAGTCATTTCTAGGTTATTTTGAGCTTTAAAGAGTGCAAGGTGAAATGGGCTTTTCCAGAAAAAAACCGTATACCCCCTGGTATGGAGGGGGTTCATTTCCGTTCCAAGGGGGTAAGGTTTGATATGTGCCGGAATTCCATAGGGAGATACAAAAATCTGTCAAAAATAACTGGAATTCCATGGGGGTAGCCTTTTAAATCCTACTAAAATTCAGAATTCCAGAGGGGTTTAAAACTGAAATTGCCTGGAATTCCAGGGGGTTACAGCATTTCCAGCCACAAAATGATGGACCTCCCTCAACAGGGGGTATACGGTTTTTTTCTGGAAAAGCCCAATAAGGGTTCGTGAATTTAAACTATTTACCGTTTGTCTACATTTTGTTACTTAGCATAAAAGTAATACCTATGATAATCTTGTTCTGACAAAACTTACTGTTCTTAAGAGAGGAAGCGATAATTAAATGCTTTGCAAAACAAAAAATAACCCCCTGTTTTTTTATGGCATTCAAATTATTATTCATGGATTCATTGGTATTTACAAATTACACGTTTTTTTATAAGAACAAACTACTAAAATAAGGCTTTGCGGACTCCGATTTTAAAGGAAAATTGACAAAAATACTCGAAAAATGGCGAAAATAAGAACATGGTAAGAACATGATAAGAACATTTTAGGCTTAAAACTCAAAAGTCAAGAACATTTCTACTAAAAATCTTTGTATCGAATTTTGAAACAGATATTATTATCATACAATCGCGATGGATTTGGGAAATATAAACTATACATGTTTATTTTTATAAAAACATCCAAAATTTTTGAAGTCTTTCGATGTTCATAACTTTTTGAGTTTTAAGCCTAAAAATGTTCTTAACATGTTCTTATTTACACCGTTTTTTGACTATTTTTGTCCATTTTCCTACGAAATCGGGTGTTTAAGAGTCCGCGAAGCCTCTAAATGTCCTTAACTTGTTCTTAGTATTTTGGCCATCGAATCTTTATGTTCTTATGCTACCAGCCTGAGCAACCAGCCTGAGCTACCAGCTCAATAAGTTATTTAAACGGGGGGACTAAATTTGGATCTAATACTGAAGGGATTAAAGATATTTTGGAGAGATTCTATAAGAAGTGTATACTACTTAATGTGTCGAAAGAACTCTTACTTTCTTGGCTAATCGATTCTTAAGTCGCTCCTTAATCTCTGATCAAACCAGAAGATTTTGAATTGATGGCTGAAGTGATATGCTAGCAGATTTTAGAGAAAGATTTTATGTAGCCTCGATCTGTCTTTGTGGAATGTTTTGACAATATTGCGCGCTTTAAGTTTTTTTGTGCTTACTAGTATGTAGGCTGCGCACATCCTCAGAATTTCTTTTGATATATCAAATTATAGCAAAGGGGATGCGTGAAGCCTAGCCAGTACACTTTTTTATAAGAACCAGTAAAATTGTCAGCTGTTCTTATTTTTAAGGCACTTTGAGCCTCAAATTGTTCTTATCTTGTTCTTATTTTTTTTGCGATTCTGAGCCTCATTGTTCTTATAAAATTGTTCTTATAAAGAAGTGTGGGACTTATAAAGCAACAGTAAAAATGTATATAATAAATTTTTTGTCCGAAGAATTTGTGTTAATTTTCCTAGAAAATTTTTAGATTTTAGAGAATATTTAGTTCTCTATATTTTAATTGGCTTTTGGAGGATTTTTATTTAACATGACACGATTCGACTCTGCTTACAAGTTAAAGATTACTTCACTTTATACAGTATTTTTTACACCCTCTTTCTTACCGCGGAAACCTGTAAATTTCCCAGCCTACGAAAAAAAGGAAAATTTCATTATACATGAGGAGCAAATGAAATTAAAACTAGTTAAATTTATATAAAATTCCGTCAACAAGATAAAAAATGATCAATACAACAACAACAACTTTTGATGTTTTGCCAAAATGACGTCATTTTTGTTAGCCATGGTATCGAATACCAATATTGACTCTCTCTTTCTACATGGATGGTCTTTTCGTCAAAAGTGCAAAAAAAACTTTTGTAGAAACGGTTTAAGTTTTCAAACCTACATACAGGTTTTAAAAAATGTTTTAATTGAGAATTTAAAATGTTTCATGAAGTTGGTATTTCTCTTTTAGGACATTCTGGAAACTGGCGTTAGCCCGTTAGATCAATGGTTTAAATTGTTGGAATTTGTCGATTTACCAGTTTATTTAACCTTTTTCTATATATCTTTATTAAATGTCCACCATGGTAAATTTGGATAACATTCTCAAACAGGGGGGGGGGGTACAGAGGCAGGGTACTAACCCATAGGGTACTAACTTGATTTTTCACTCAATTTCTTTTTAGTACCACCCTCCCATATTTAGTACCGGGTACTACTTCATTTTTGCTGTAAAAAATAGAGACACCACCCCCTAAAATCTTATATTTTACAGATTAGACCAAAAGAGAGGGTACTATGTTAGTTTTTCTGACTGAAATGGACAGATAATTCAAACAAACTATCATTGATTAAGTCAGAGGCGTTTGTCCTTTGATTTTAATAACACACTTCTTGACCATTTCGGAAGTTTTGTCTTCACAGAAATCAAAAAATTTCTCAAAAGAGTAAAAATAAGTTTCTCAATTAAAAAAAATTTCAAATCAAAAAAATAATATTTGAAAAAAGTCAAAATATTACAAAAGACTACTTTTTTTATTGAAAAAGGAGCAAAACTCGGTGAAAAAGTACCCAAATAGTACCCTGTACTTGCTAGAAGAGTGAAAAATACACACCCCCACCCCTAAAGTAGTACCGGGTACTAACTTTTTTGAAATGCAAAAATAGACACCACCACCTGGCTATGGGTTAGTACCCTGCCTTTGTACCCCCCCTGTCTCAAATAGTAAAGGGGTTTGGATTTCTATATGATTTCAGCAGTTTTGGTGTACACTCCTTTTTGTTTATGAGAACTAATAGATTTTTGATGAGACTCGGCTGTTCTTGTTTTTGGCACTTTGAGCCTCAAATTGTTCTCATCCTGATCTTATATACAGGGTGAAATTGAGGTATTTCAGACTTTATACTTACTACTTTAACCCCTATATTGGTTGAAATTTAGTAATTCCAGGCGCAGCATTGTTCTTGAATTACTCTTATTTTTTTGTCGATTACATGTTTTTTCTTCTATAAGCATAACGTTTATAAGCATAAGCAGGCTTAGTTTTTGGTAGCTAAACAATAGCTCTATTGTTTAAGAACAATAGAATGCTGAGCATAATGCGAGCCTGGTATAGGAGTAGATACTTGCTTGTTAAAAAACATGTACGAGCCTCGTTGTTCTTATAAAATTGTTCTTATAAAAGAAAAATAATGAACTCACATTTATGAGTCGTAATCATTGATATTGTTGATGTTGATTTTTTTTGGGTTGTGAAAACGGTCGGTGGAAATTTGTAGGCCCTTTAGATTTGCAGTTTCTTGGTCTTTCAAGAATTGTTTTTGTAAGAATAAAACATTTTAGATTTCGTAATGATCTAGCGTACAGAAATGGTTTTAGCGGGTTCTGATCGAAAAGTGGTTGGGGGAAGGGGTCGTGGTCGAGTGGTAGCGCACTCGCCTCCTAACCGGAAGGTTGTGGGCTCGAGCCATTGACTTCCAAGCCCGCGAAGGGCTAGACTCGAGACTCCTTGATGAGAAATGAAGCCACTTATTTCCCATCCAAAACGCCATCGCGTGGTTTTTACACAAATGCTGGATTGAAAGTAAAATCTATCCCTAGATTTCAAAAAATTCAGTCCTCAAAAAAAAAGTAGATGGATACAATCCGTCGTCATAATTGCAGCGCGTTCTAGGTGCGTTCTGGATGGGAAATAAGTGGCTTTTTCTTGCTTGGGAAAGGTTCAAGAATCTACTTTAGCCCTTCGGGCTTTAAACTCAATGGTTCGAGCCCAATGCAAAGGGATAACGTAACGAGGTCGTCTATCGCATCGCATCGCATCGCTAGTTCGGGTCACGGATAGAAGCAACCCTTAGGATGGATGTGAGTTCGGACCCTAAACATAGAATTGTTAGATAAAATAAAAACGAACTTAAACGATATTACTATGGTTTACATGAGGAGTTTTAACGATGTATCTGTGGTTTTTCTATATACGTATGTGATAACTATTTAGCAACAAGTTAAACAACGAATTTCTGCTTTGTAAGACTTATGTTTCATGTTGGTGTTGAATTTGAGGAATGTTTGGGAACAAGGTCGTTACTTTTAAGGCTTTTTTCGGATAGCATAGGATTACCGAAAGGTACATTAGTGAAGTTGTCGGTGAAATCACTACGACGAACGAAAATTTGACAGGCTAGTGAGTTTCAACCATATTATCACTAGCCTATTACATTTTTCGTCCGTCGTCGTGATTATCCTGGTATGCTAACCTCAATACTATCAAAACTTCATTGACCTTTTGGTGGATGACCCAAGTATAAGTAGCGTGTTGATCACTTGACTATGACTAGGGGAGGTGAAAACGTGAAGGAACGAGAAGGGTGGGTCCTATCAAGTTGCAACTAAAAGGGTGTGTCCATATTACACCTCTACTGAGGCTAGAGATGGATGGACTGGATTGAATTTATGCTCGTGTGGACTCTAACCTTTTAGAAAAAATTTAACCGAAGAACATAGACAATGTTGAATTCGGCTTAGATTTAAAAGTATATACAGTGGAACCTCTAATTAGCGGACACCATCGGGGAAAGGGGTTAGTCTCCGCTAATTAGAAGTGTCCGCCTTTTAGAAACTTTTGCTCTCGGAGCTCCAATTTTGAAATTAGGCCATCCCAGGGTGTCGAAAATACAAAATTGGGATCTAAAGTACTTATCTGAATACACTAGGCCATAGAAGAGCTCGAGTGACTGGCAAGAGGTTAAATCGAGGTGGTGGGTACGGACTTGAAGTACCAGTGATTTTCTTTGGCCCACCTAAATTCGTTGAATGGGTCAAGGGAAAACTGGAAATTTGTAGAAATAATTTGAATAATAAGACTAATAAGTGCTTGAAATAAAAATATCTAAAAATTTTTTTTCAATTTTGGACGTCTGTGACCCGTTTGATATTCAATGTCCGCTAATTGGAGAGCTAAAATCGGGGTTTTGGCCATTTCGTGCGAAAAAATTTGTTGGCTAATCAGAGGGTCCGCTAATTGAGTGTCCGCCTTTTAGAAACTTTTTTATGAGGATTTGACTAGGAAACGGCCAGGGAAAATGAAATTGTCCGCTAATCAGAAGTGTCCGTTAATTAGAGGTTTTACTGTAGACATTATTTAGGCCAACACAATTTTTTCAATTTGTATTATCATCCGGTCCAAACTTTTTGAGAAATATCCTAAAATCCTCACTCAAACTTGATAAGGAAAATCACCTTTGGCTTACACTTCTTCCACTTAACTTTATATGTCAAGATATCACATGATTTGTCATCAGGCAATGGGATATGTTGAGGCACATAATATTAATCTTTAAGCACTCGTGGTCTCGGTGACATGCTCTTGTAAGGATTTTTTATAAGAATATTTGAAATTTTGAAGCCTCAAAATGTTCTTAACTTAACTTCCTAAGAAATTGTGTGTGTTTTGGAGTCTGCCAAGCCTTAAAATGTTCTTAACTTGTTCTTAAAGTTTTTGCCATCGAAGCCTTGTTCCTACATAGTTTGTTCTTACAAAAATGCGTGTATTGTGTTAGACCCGGGGTAGCTAGAAACGAAAAGGGTGTCGAACCAGGTGATAAAAATGAAGTTTGTGACCTTTTCTCACTTTCACGATACCTTCACCACTCCCACGACTGGGTGTCTCTTTGAGAATGACCATTGAGTTTTCTTATTTTTGAGGAGATTCTTTTTTGAACTTTCATACAAAAAAAATCAGTTTTCCAGCGTGCTTTTCGGCACTTATTAGAAATAGGGTACGGATGTGTTCGATGGTATAAGGACCCTCACTCCTGCGTCTCAAAAGGTTGATTTTTGAATTGTTTATTTTTGGTTCGAGTTGATTTGCGGGAAATCGGTTCTGAATTCTAATGATCTACACTTAACTTGTCTATGATAATATTTTTACACGTTTTCTTTTACAAGAACAAACTAGTTAAGTTAAGAACATTTTAATGCTTTGTGGACTCAGAAACACCCAATTTCTTAGGAGAATGGTAAAAAATATTCACAAAATGGTGAAATTAAGAACATGTTTAGAACATTTTTAGGCTTAAAAGTCAAAAAGTTAAGAACGTCCGAAGGCGTCAAAAATTTCGGATGTTCTTATAAAAAAACGTCAACATTGTTTGATAGAGAACGCGTACGAACATAAAATAACAACAGACTTAGACACTGCGGTTTCAATTGTATAAATGGTATGCATTTAAGCATCTGTATGTTTATAAGGAACTTGAGGCTGAAAATAGTCCCGAAAAATAAGTTGTTAAGAAATTGCTCGGACTGAGAAACAAGGTTAGGAACAGTAAGAATTACAATCCGAACTTACTAGCTAAGTTACTAAGGAACTCGATAAGTAACTTTCAGGTTGAAATTCTCTGGAAAATAAAGGACTCCAGGCTCGGAACCAAGTTAAGGTTTGTTATATGAAAGGATAGTGAATGTATTATTTACCCTCTTTACAAAATAGAAATTGAGCGATAAAGGCGTTCGGTATTATACGGAAGCACCCGGGACGAGATGGAGTTTTTACAATTTATAAAATAAAACTAGTGGCAACGCCCGGGCTTTTTGGCGTGCTTCCATATAAAAAGAAAGTGCAGTACTGTAGGACAGCTACAAGTTGATGAGCTCTTTTACCATCTATTAGTTCACTGTCATTTCTTACGATTCCAAATGTTCTAGTCATGCTAAAATGACGTTCGGGTGGTATTAACTTGCAATTAGTATTACCATAGTTCATTTTTCAGTTTCCTAGGTATTATTTTATTTTTATTGAGTTGTGATCTAATTCGTTTAGATCAATAGTGTGAGAAACATATACGTATTTTTTGAAATAAGAACAGGAGCCTTCGAATGTTCTTAACTGTTTGAGTTTTAAACCTAAAAATGTTCTTAACATTTTCTTATTTTCACCAATTTGTCAGTATTTTTGTCTATTTTTCTAAGAGATTGGGTAATTAGAGCCTGCAAAGCCTGAAAATGTTCTTAACTTGTTCTTAACATTTCGGCGATCCAAGCCTCGTGCTCTTATATAGTTTGTTCTTATGAAAAACGAGTATAGAGATGTGCCATTTGATGTGCTAATATTTGAGTTCTATCTCTCATCCCTCTCTATCAACTTTCTTTTTTCGATTATTTTGAAAAACCTAGAAACCTTGCCAAGGTGAAAAATCTGACTTTGGTTCTTGAAATCTACTACACGTTTTTTTTATAAGGAACACGTTTATAAGGAACTCGAGGCTGAAAATGGTTCAAAAGATAAGGAATTGTTAAGGAACTGCTCAGGCTGAGAATAAGAAAACAAGTTAAGGAATCCGATTTTTGCGAATTCAAACTTAGCTATGTAAATAAGGTACTCGATAAGGAACTTTGAAGCTGAAATTCTCTGTAAAATAAGGAACTCCAGGCTCAGAGCAAAGTTAAGGTTCCTTATAAAAAAAACGTGTAACATGGGAAAAATACGAAGGAATTCCTTGTTGGTTATAGTTTAAATGTTTGTTTTGTTTTCCTTGTTCCTGGGTCTGCCAATGATGGACTTGAAGAAAGATAGCCGCAAATAAGGTACACTGTCTGTCGAGAATCACCCTATATGTTTAAATCGAAGAAGCTATATTGAAAATGTTCAGAAGTTGGTTTTAATGAACACATTTTTCGAATTGCTGGAAAGATGTCGAAAGTTTTCAATAACTTCAATAATTTTGGAGAGTATTCAAATGTGCTATATCTTTTCTGATATTATTTTTCACGAGTTGTCCACTAGTTGGTGAATGGGTGAGAAAATGATATCAAACGATTTACAGTGGATGGTTTGTGTTTATTACGAGTTGTAAAGTTACCAGAAATAAAAGAACAGTTGAAATCAGTTATAGGATAAGATATTGACAAATTCTGCCCGATAAGTTAGTATGCTTCTCTATCCATCATTTATTTAGACGTGCATCCATATCCGCACGTTTTTCGGGTTAGGCACAGAAATCAGCATTTGTTATTTTCTCCTCACCGTGTGATCAAGTGTTTTTTTTGCGGGAGGGTAAGAGCCATTAGTTTTTTAGTGTCTGTTTATGTCACCTGATTATAGATAAAAAAAAATCAATATCCCATACTTTCCTTAATCAAGTCATAGCATATTTTTTCGTCATGTCATTTTACCCGAACGACCTGAAATATTTTTCGTTAGTTTCGTAATAAGAACAGAATGATTACTTTGTGATATCGTTATGACGTATGTAAAACGAAATGTAACATTTGTTAAAACCATCAGGAGTTTCTCTCAATTCAAGGATATGTTTTTAATACATCTTTTAATGGTAATTCTTCCTGCAAACTCATTTAACACAAAGATGACTTAATCTTATTAGAAAATTTTTCTCACGCTGCATGCTGTTGTCTTTTAGCGTTGACACGAACTAAATTTGTGTATATAAAAGTAGATTAACGACCACAGTCAAGGGCTACCTGTAGACTTTCTTTTACTATCACTGTCTCCAAAAGTTAGAGGAGGCTCCATCCCAGGGGAGGGGGTACTAGGGTGGTGATCAACATTGTGGTGATCTGACCATCATGTGTCGTCCTTTTGTTACAAATTGTTTGGACTATCTTAAAATAAATTTCTACAGTTATACAGGGACCCTTAGAGAAACTTTTGTCAAAATCTTTTGTCAAAATCTTTGTCGATTTTCACTCGATTTTTGTCAAAATTTTGGAAAATCGCGACCCTTTGAGAGAGAAAATTTTGAATTTCGTGATCTTTGAATTTCGTTATTTTTGGACCCTTACAGAGACTCGATTTTCTTTTTAATGATTTTCGTACCCCTTTGAGAGACTTTCGAGGGTTTGAAAAAGGAACCCTTATGGCTCGCACATACCCGGCACCCATTTTGCCCGAGTACCCCCCCCCTCAGGATCAGTATCGATCTAAAGGTTGTTCGGACTACGATCCTTTTGAACTTCAACGGTGCTGACTGACTTTGAAATCTGATATCAAGGATAAGAAATATCCAATCCTCTAAAAGGGGGAGGAGCATCTTGATTTGATACCAATGATGATCTAAAAAATGACGGATAGGCAATACGTCGGCTTAACGTTTATGAATTACTCTTTTTTAGAAGAGAGTCATTTTTAGCCTCGATTAAACACGGCAAGGTTTTCTATAAGAACTATATTACAGCTAAATCAACTAAGTCGGATATTATATTAAGCAATAATTACTTAACGTCAGCCAACTTGAAGAAGCAATATTTTAATTACGCATAATTGATTGCGAAAATTAGTCATTTTCTCATCAACCAAAGCTAAATTTGATCATCGCTTTTTGTCCCCTTTTCTTTCTAGTTTGGTTTCGGCCATGGGTTAAAATGATTCTATTATGTTTGATGAGTTTTGTCCCTAAGCTCAATATGTTTTCAATTTTAAATTGCATGCATTTTGTTATAAGAACCTATAAACTCTGCCTTTAGATCGACTGTATTATTTTTCGAATTTATCAGGCTGAAATATTCTTATCCTGTTCTTAGTGCTCTCTGTAATTTATTTACTCTTCATAAACTCTTAGAAGAAGTTTGAGACTTATATTTTCTTAGTGACTTGTACCCAGCTGGCACACAACGTTATTTCAACGTTCATCTAACGTTATATGGACGTTGTGAACGTTAGATAAACGTTAAAACAACGATGTGTGCTAGCTGGGTAAGGCTCAGATAGCTCCTTAATGTGTCTTGGCTAAATTTCTTATAAAAATTACTCTCATCAAAAATAGGTATTTCACTCTGAATCATCTCTCGTAAATACAAGCAAGGAACGTCATTTTAAGTCTGGAGAAAATCTCAAAAAAATTGATCAAAATGTATTACAATTAATTGATTTTCAGATAACAATCATCATAAAAAAATACCATAATATTATTACAAGCTATAAAAGCTATAGTATAACCATTGTTTACATTTTACCACACTATGGAGATAATGGCACGAAACAATGGGAACACTGAAGCTAAATATTATGGAGATAACAACATGTGGAGAATGAATAATAACAAGTCGGAGGCAAACTGTGAAGTATTGAGTTTTGATAATGAGAAATACAGCCCTGCAACGAGGCGAAAATTCAAAGACATTTGTCAAGAGAATCCACTATTTTATCAACCTCCTGGTATTATAGAATCAGCTGATATCATAAACACAAAAACTAGTGGTAATAGTACAGCGGTTAAAACTGATTCGAAATTGAGAGATGATGATGGTAAGAATGAGTGGGACAAATGTAAACAAACCAATGACACGAAAGTTCATGATGATGATGGTGCTTGTAATGATTTCGTTGTAATCGAGGAAACAAAAAGGACTCGTGATCTGGTCGCTTTTTTCAACGGAAACCAGACTGAGAATCGTCAAAACGAGGCTGGAAAACGACGCGTAAACGAGGTTACACGACGCGAATCTTATGCTAAAGGACAACTTTCGAAATCGAATGAAACACAAACTTTAGCCAAGGTATCAGAACCCAGAGTCGGATTGGATTTGAATGCGAACGAGACTGGACTCGAACAGAACCAGAACGAGGCTCTTGTTGAAAAATCACCCATCCCACCATATAACGGGCAACGGAGACAAAGTTTGACTGTCAACGGGCAGCTAGTCGAGTTTTCTTCTGAAGGACAATTTTCCTGGAAAACCCCAAACAATCGATTTTATTCGAACATTTATCGAGACCAAAACGCGATGCTATATTCCAAAGAAGTCGGGATCGATATCGGGGAAACAAACGAGGATAATTTATCCCGATCGGATTCTTTACCATTGGAACGTGAAAATTGTATAAACGAGATGAATAATAACGAACGAATTGATTTGGGTGATCGAGACCAGATTAAAGGATTTGAGATAAGCGAGACTTCGCTCAAGGACTTAAAAACTGATAATGTACATTCCACAAAGGATATGCAAGATCAAACTTTACCGAACCATCAAAACGCGAATATAAATTCTGGTGAAGATAAGATCGTTAATACTGTTTCAACCGATAAGCGAAATGATGAGACTCCAACACGTGTGGATTATCAAGACAGATGGTCTTTAGAAGTTGAATCATCAAGTCAAAATAATAAAGACACGTATTTGTTTGAACAATCGAGTCCAACTGATATTTTAAATAGGCCCGCGAGGAAATCTTCACATATTGAAGAAAGCTTGAACTCTGAAATCAATGCCGATGAACGTTCTTTTGAAGACTGTTATTTAGTATCTGTCTCGAAAAGTCCAATCGCTGACAACATCATATTCGAAAACTACCCTAAAACCAACACGGAAGACAATAAAACGAACCTCAAAAGTACAAACGAGAACGTTATGAGAGACTCTGGAATTTCGATTCCTGACACAGATGAAGTAGATTTGTCCGAAATTTACTTCGATCAAACCGATGTTGATCCTTTATCAGACACTTTAGTACCGCATCATTACCATAAATTGATTTCATTGACTCGCAGTGACTTTCTTAGTACGGGAGGAGAAACATGTGAATCTAACTTTGATCCGATTCTGGAACAAGAAGACTCTCCCATGCTTGCAGACCCTCGGGATGAAAGCCAAAACGAGGTACATACTATGATTGATAATTCATTACTTCAACCAGAGCCATCCAGTCAACACCAAGAGGATGCATCGATAGATGATCGTGAGTCTCTCTTAATCAAAACTGACACCCTGCAACCGTCTGCTCTTAATTTCACCGAAGACTTGCACCGAACCAGCCCTGTTTTATCACATAACCAAAAACGACCCAAATCACCTGCCAGTCAGAAATTATACCGTCGAAGCCCAGTTATCAGTCACAAGAGACCAAATTCTACACCGAAAGACTTCAAAGACAGTATACAAAATTGCAATAGCACTACCTCTGAAAATGATACTCTACACCAAAACCTTTACCAAATGGACAACGATCTACCGGCTAGAGCAGTAACCGACGTTCTTAAAAGCACTACTCCCAAACCCATTGAAGATACCAATCCAGCAGACCCTATTAATACAGAAACAACAACTTTCTCTCTTGATTCAGCTCAAAATGAAGTTTCCACATTTTCTGACAAAACAGACGAAAATGAGGGTCCACAATTTGAACAAACAGTTTTGAATGAAAACATTTTGAACCAAACAATATCAATGAAAAAGGTTAAACCCTTAAGACGAGTCACAGTTATACGTAAATATATCGAGCCTAAGAAATCAATAATTGAAAAAGGATTTTTGTTTAGTCAACAAAATGATATTGGACCAAATTCGAGTTGTAGACGTAGGTCTTTGAGTGAGAGTGACCTCTCGTTTTTGATAGGTGGGAGTGACAATTTACTACGAACGGACGATTGTTTTGAGAGTCATCCATTACGGTTGCATAGTCTCAGTTGCAGTGACTTATGTGATTACGAAGAAAATTTCCACCTTGATGAAAGCGAGTCGATTTGTTACGACTCAGATACTTTCAGTTACGACAGTGAATCTGGAAGTAACGATCTTAAAGACGAAGATTGCGAGCAAGATCCTATCATTGATGATAATCCACCGATCGTAAAAAAGAAATTAACTAAGAAAAAATCGTTTATCGGGAAGAGTATTAGTGTTGACTTACTTCCCGAAGCCGATCGTTATTTCTCGAATATCCGGAACCGGCGTAACGGGATTATAACCGACGTCGGACAAGACGAAAGTTTTGACGAAGTTACTGAAGACTACATCGGAGATTTGTTGGAGTTTAAGAAGTTCTACAAAAAGCCGAAAAAGGGACTGCGAATCGCGAAATCGGTTGAGAGCATCTTTCACGCCCCTTCAAAAGAGTCATTAAACGAACAAACTACCGGATCCAAACCAAAACGAGGATTTTTGTCGGGATTATTTACGAGAAGCGAGAAAATGGAGTATTCTCGGGATTCGGGTGAAGCCGACGATGACGGGGCACCGAATCCGAAAATATCCGTCGTTGGTGGGTCGGTGAAAAAAGTTGCCGGGGTAACCGAACTGTTCATCAACTCCCAAGGAGATGTTATACGGAAAATCGAGATCAAACGTATTCCAGGTCAGAGTCTTGGGTTTTTCATTCGATTTGGGAATGGAGTTGATCGCGTCGATGGGATCTTCATATCACGTGTGACATTGGGAAGTTTCGTCGATGAGAACAATTTGCTGCATTCTGGAGATGAGATTCTAAAGATCAATAAGGTATGTGTGATTTGAATACCCATTTCATCTTCCAAATTTCTTTCGGTTTTTATTTGACTTTATATATTTTAGTTTATAGAGTTGAATACCGTAGACGAGAAAGTCTTGAAAATGTTTTGCTTAAATTCAGTAATTCTGTGATTTGATTATCAATTTCATCTTCCAAATTTCTTATGTGCATTCTGCGGTCTTTTCGGTTTATGTTTGACTTTATATATTTTAGCTTATTCATGATATTCATGACGTAATCTTTTATACGGAAGCACCCGAGATAACCCGGAACTAGTAGCAAAATAACAAAAGACTAGTAGCAAATTTTGCCACTTATTAGTTGTTTTCTGCTGTGTCGATTGTCTTTAAATTCTACAAAATCAAAGAAACTGCTTAAATAGACCTTTTCATAAATTATGTCGCGAACATCACTTGCCTCGTATTCAAACAATCACCATGGTGATTATATTTCTTGAGACATTTTAAATGATTTTTTTATGAATAAAGAAAGTAGTTTTAATAAAATCCGCTGTGAGTTAATCACCATGGTAATAATTTCAGAACGAGGCAAGTGATGTTGGTGACTTAATTTATGAAAAGGTCTATTAGGTAATTGTAATGAATTAAGTCTTAGAACCAGTGAAGTCACGTCTCTAGATTTTTGCCAAAGATGTTACTCAAGATTTGAAAAAATGTAATGAATTTCATGTTTGTAACTATTCGTCTGTTAGGTTCATCATTTCCGCATTATGCATGAATTTTACAAACCTAATCTATGAATTCAAATGTTTGTCCTTTTGAGTCGTATTTTCAGTTGGTCATTTATGAAAATAAAACAGGGGTTCAAAGTATGACTAATAGTCATCTCGTCATAGGCTTGTTCATACTTGGATGAGCCCTGCTTATCTTGTCTGCCTACGTGTGAGCGTGTGAGTAGTGAGAAAGTGGTAATCACATGAATGAGCCCTTTGATGAGACAACTACAAGAGTTGAGTGGAACCTTTATCATGAACGAGTTAACCAGTACATCATAGCATCTGTTATTAGGAGTTTTCTGATAATATAGTATTTGAACTGGATAGAGGTTTAATCAGGTTTAATTGAAAATTGGTTTTGCCTAAAATATTTCAAAGAGGAGAGGATGAAGATTTTAATTTACAGTAGTGATTTTTCTCAGGTAAGCATATCATCAACTTGATTTGAATCGAAGAGAATCTAGGCTAAGATTTGATGGGAATTTAACATGATTTTATATACTTAAAAAGTAAAGAATGAATTTTATTCTACAGTAGTGATTTTTCGCAGGTAAAAAATATCCTTTCTCAACTTGATCTAAAAAAGTCTAAGAGTTTGATGTGAATTTCACACGGCTGATTTTCGAAGAAAATACATCCATTTCGATAGGTGCTGTCTAAGTTGACATTTCATGACGTCAATTCGTTTAATATAATACTATTTTACCAGGTCTTTCTAACTGTCATAGATGGGATCTTTTTCGTGTGAAATTTAAACAGCCAAAGCCCTTTATTTGTGTACAACATTAAGAATCGCAGAATCCTTTTTAAAAACTAAATTTGGTTCAATCGTTATTTAATTTGAATGGTTGTATCGCCTTGTATCGTTTTGTCTTAGATTTTATCTAGAGTTTTGGATATCTTCGATATGAGTTGTTAACTTTTTAGTTTAAGGCTCTTCTGGAAACACCCCTGTATCAAAGACTTGCCAGTTACTCGGTTATAACGGTTATAACCAATTCGGTACAAAATAAAAGTCTAAACGCCATTGAAGGTGGAAAGTTTCATGTTCTTAAGTTAGGAGATTTTAATAATTGAGATGATTCTCAAAGTTTTAATGTGGTTTCGCAGTGGGGACGAGGCTTGAGTTTAGTTTCCAATAAAGATTACAGAATTTCTATAATGCTTTCTTCACTTTTATCGATTTTACCCCGATTTTCTACCCCATCGGATGTGTGATATACTGGAATGTATTTTTTATTGTCGATTTAATGTTTACATTGAAATTTTACTACGCAAACTTACTTCGTATCTGAGCAGCCCTGCTTTCTTTGGGTTTTTTTTATTATTGTCAAATAAGTACGATTTTGTAAATTTTATTGAGTAATTTTAGCCTCAATACAATCACAATATTCTTTCTTTGCTCGACATATTGGAAAAATATCTAATTTCATTTAATGACCTAATGATTTAAATACTTGATTTAAGGATTAACGTAATCTTTCTGTTTTTTCTCACACATGTTTACACTCAAAACTTCCTTTCCAACGAAAGTCTCTCATGTTTTTGCAAACTTTTAAAGAATTTTGTGTCTTTTCTCACAAAAACCTTTTTTTTTTGTAAGCATAAAATTTGATTTGAACCACAATGGTCGAAAGTCTTATATTTCTCAAAGTTTGATTTAGTACATCTGACAAAGAATTTCAGCCAAAACTGCTTCTGAGTCTTATTTCCTTCGTAAAAAAATAAGGGATAACATGAGTGTGTAAGAAAATTGCATTCCAGAAATATTTTGTATTTTTTCTTACCATTAACATAAAGTGTAGTATGGAATTTAAAGTCAGGCACATAGTTGAGAATTTTTGATTTGTTTTCGTCCGAATGTGGTTTAGATGTCCTTTGAACCATTCAAAGTTGTCTTTGTGTGTAGCGTTCTTAACATTTTTTGAAAGTTGTTTTGATTTGTATGAACTTATTAACTTTAAGGGAAAAGATTTTTAAGATCTAGCTTCATCTCGCCTTCAAAAGCATCCCAAATTTATTCATGAATCTTGTCTTTAGATTCGTTGTCGAAAATCAACCTCACTTTTGCCTTGAGACTCTCGCTAATTTGAACTTTAATTGTTCGAATCTTTCTATAAATCGAACTTTTTTCATTACCCGCCAAGGAGAAACTTAAAACTTAAAAATACAATAAAATACTTTCTATAATTCGAATCACTCTGTTATTCGAAATAAGACTCCTTATTTGAGTTCGGCCTGGCGAGAGTCAACTGTATTCAAGAATTTTGACTTACAATTTTTTGTCGGAAATCAACCTCACTGCTGCCTTGAGACTACAATCCAAACTTTTAATACCTTAAAGGAAGAAATTTTGGCGGGAATTTATTTGACGGATGGCCAAAAAAGTTTTTAGAGGGAATTTAATTTGGCGGATGGACGAAAAAACTAAATTTGGCGGTCGCTTAAAAATTTAACCTTAATATGGCGTCAAAACAGCGAAAAAATAGCAAAAACACCTTAAAAGAGATCATGTTTTCAAAATGTTTAATTTGGCGGGAATTTAATTTAGCGGACGACGGAAAAAAGAATTTTCGGCGGGTACTTAATTTGGCGGATTTCAGTCAAATCCGCCAAATCCGCCAAATTTTCTTTCCGCCGAAATTTCTTCCTTTAAGGTATACTTTTATCAAATATTTTCCGAGGACCAGTAGAAATACAAAATTTCGAGGAGCTATTTTAACGAAGGAAAGTTATTTGTACCTTTCTCATAAAACATCGTTGCTATGTTACAAAGTTCTTTATAAGTGTAAGATTAAAATACATCTTTAGACAATCTATTATGTTTCATGATTGATCGTTGATCAGTTGGGACAGTGAATACCTCAGACCTTTCCCTTTAAATGCACTGTTCATTTCTTCATTGTCATTTGTAAATTTAGAAAGAAATTTAACCACAATCCTGTTTGGTATTTTTTTTTTGCAGATCAATGTTACCGACCGAACGTTAGAAGAAGTCGCCAAGATCATGCAAAGTTCACAAAAACTACTTCTCAAAACGAGATCCGCCCTACCCCTCCCTATGAACGCCAGTCCTCTCATACGAAACTACACTAAAAAACAACAAAAAGCTTCAGAGGACCCGAAGAATTATTCATCCCTAATGAAGATGGTATCCCAAGAGGACCAATCGTCGACCAAGAAAATGAACCGCACTATCAGCGATCCGCACGATGATCAATCCTCAGGTAATCACACGCCTGTCACCAGAGAACGCTCCGTCAGCCTTGATCATAAGGATAAAGTGTTCACGCGTGGACAAATGTATCGGAATGGACCAACCCGAAGTCCAGTGTATGACCGTAAGCTGCCTGCTATCCCGGACGAAAATACAGGAGGCGGTGGAAAGAGCCCCGAATCGGAAGGAGATCATCGAGCTTTCTCACGCGCGTCGAGATACCAAGCTGAAAAGAAGCCTGAGCCGAGTACATTATGTCCAACACAACCCAGCCATGTTGGAGCAAAATCACCTGGCTTGTTTCGTCGAAACGAGCGCAAGAAGAGCGGAGAGGGTATGTTCACAGCGCCGTCAAATGACAGCTTGTCGTCCATGTCAGATGATGAAAATGCCGGTGACGAACGACTTCACGTCTTTCCAAGTGACAACCCAACACCATCAGACGGGTTGAAATCGTATACCGGTAAATTGGCCGTTTCGATTTATAAAATGATTGGACGGTTATCTGGGATTGAGGCTGATTGTTATTGTACGATTGAAGTTGACGGCGAATCCAAAGCTTCAACTCAACACCAAAAGATCAAAGAACTTGTCAATTTTAATGAGAGTTTCGAAATCGAGTTACAAAAAGCATCAGTGTTGTCTTTCTTCATTTTTCATAAACACGGTAAGAAAAGTCACAAACTTGCCAGCCAATCACATATTTATTTGGAAAGCGTTTTAAGTCAAAGCGAGACTAAAAAGAAACTACTTCTTGGTACATCGAGTCATGTCCAAATGCGGATTAAGCTTAATTTCACTGCGGCGGAGTCGTACACGCAACGCTCTCACTCGTTGAGACAGAACGGTGTTTTCGGATTCAACTTAGCGAAAACGTTAGCTAAAGAGGAGAATACGATCCCGGTTATCGTGCGAAAATGTGTAGAAGAGATTGAGAAACGAGCTCTCGAGATTGTTGGGATTTATCGTATCAGTGGAAACGCGCGGAAGAAGAAACACCTTCGTGCCCAGTTCGAGGAGAATAGTTTAGCCGTCGATACGTCCAATGAGGATGAAGTTGATTGTCACGTGTTAGCTGGCATATTGAAAGATTATCTACGCGAGTTACCAAACCCGTTGATTTCGGACAATATGTATCATAACATCTATAATAAGGGTTGCGTTAAAAATAAAGACCAGAATAATTTGTTAAGAGAATTGTTGAAAGAACTGCCTTATACGAATCGAGCTACGTTGATTTACATCATGGATCATTTAAAACGTGTTGCTGCTAAAAGTGAAGTTAATAAAATGACTCATCAAAATTTGGCAGTTTGTTTCGGTCCCGTAATGATGTCGTCGCCTGTAGCAACAGCAGCCATGTTGGATTTTAAGAAACAGATTGACGCTCTGGAGTTTTTGTTGAATATATGGCCTGTTAGTGTTGAACTTCAAAATGGGATTTAGTAGTTATTTTGGTAGTAGTTTTTGTAAATATTTATCTTTTGAGGTCTTCTGTCAATTCGAGTCGGACATTATATGTAAGATTTTAACCAGTTTTACCTTAAAATCTTGCTTTACATTTTTAAGGTCTAAGTTAATTTGCTATCGGTCATTCAATTTACAATAAAGTCACGTAAAAAGCTTAAAAATCTCTCTGATTTCCTGAAACTGAAGTCAATTCGCTTTTAATAAGAACATTTTAAGAACATTTTTAGGTTTATGTAAAGGTTTTGTTTTTAAAAGGGTGATATCGTTTGCTTACTCATAAATTGGGAACATGAGATCTGTAGATTTATTGCAAACCAAAAAAGTTTGGAAAAAGACGATTTTCTCTCTTCTCTTTCTCTTTCTTGCGAAGATTCGTGAGGCACTTCTTATTATGTTAAATTGTATTTAAGATTTCCTTTAAACCCTAAAAACGTTGTATGAATTCTTTTTATGAGGCAAAAATTTTTACGAAATTTATATGAAAAATATTGAAATAGTATGCTTAATTAAAAATATCAAAAGATAAAAGATTATTTAGGACTCCTTAGATAATTGTTGCCCCTTAAGCTCTCAACACTTTTTAGAGGTTAAAACAGTAAGCAACTTGGATTGACGATTTTTGCTGTGCAAAGTAAACTCTAAATCGAGAAACTTAAATCAAAAATATCTATATACCCTACTCCCGGGTCCCTAATCCCCGCCAATTAATTTTTCGAAAGTAAGTGGATTAATTATCGCAAAAAAGATTTTTGCAAAAAATTTTGGAACATGCCGATTTGCGAAGATAAGTCCTCGCGAAATTTTCAATCCTTCAAAAAAAATCTCGTGAAAATTGAAATATAATCAATGAAAATGAATTTTCCCTTTTTTCAACTTTTTTTCTTTCTTTGGACAAACCTTAATCCATAAAAATGTAAAATAGTAGATGGGCAACCAATGTGTTACCAATATCTCCGATTTGAAATCGCTAAATCTAATATCGAAGCACCGTGAAACTAAATCCACGCGAAATTTTTAAATTAGGCCAATTCGCGAAAGATTTACAATCTCGATTTGCGAAAAAAGGCCACACGAAAAATAATCCACTTAATCCACTATAAGAAGCAGGAATTCTTTAGAGGATGCAGGCAACCTACTTGAGGTACATATTTTTTATAAGCATATAAAAATCCGAAAATAAGGCTGAAAAAATGTTTTAGGGATGCTTATATCCAAAGCAAAAATTCAGGGAAATACTGAAAAGCATTAAAATTTCAGCCAAAAAAAGCTAAAATCAGGAAAAAACATTTTTCGTAGGCTCAAGTAATGCTTGCCATATGCTTAATTTTTCCCCATATCTGAGCCTCTAGATATGCATACAAGTGCAATGCTTATAAAAAAAAACATGTATTCTAAATCGAAATTTCTCTTTAATGGCCCAGCGCTAGCGATATGGCCTTTCATTTGCAACTCTCCGTCCGTCCGTCCGTCCGTTTTGGTAGAAACGGCGCTTAAAACCAGTAAAACACTTTTTAATTTTGCTGTCTGGAGTGGGAAAAGCTTGCTAAAGTCGGATACTGGCTATAAAAGATATATTTTCCGATTCCGCGTAAACAAAATGGCCGCTGGAAAGGAGCCTTTATAAAATGTGGCTGATGTTTTGATGTAGTTTAAAGTAGTTTTAAAACTTTTTTGAGTTTGTAAAAAAGGTTTATGGTAAGTTAATTATAGACCATGGCCAGGTACCTCAAAACGTTTCACTTTTTTTCAAAATGTCGGTGAATAAACCTGTTTTTACGTAATTTGCGATTTTTTGCGTTTTCAGGCAAAATTGTAAGCCCTGACAATTCATGATTTTTTGGGGGGGGTCTTCAAAATCAAAAAAGACCTATACTACGTGATAGAACTCTTCAAACTGAGCAAAAAAATGTATTATATCAAAGTCTCAACTTTTCTAGATCAAAAGTTATGGGCGTTTTTGTGGTAAAAAAGTGCTATAATTTTGCATAAATTATGCAGATTGTAGGGAAATTCCCTGTTTTCAATCAATTTTTGACCATAAAATCGTCTATAACTTTTGATCTAAAGAAGTTGAGACTTTGATATAATACATTTTTTGCTCAGTTTGAAGAGCTCTATCACGTGGTATAGGTTTTTTTTTATTTTGAAGACCCCCCAAAAATCACAAATTTTCAGGGCTTACAATTTTGCCTAAAAACGCAAAAAATTCAAACGAAATTCAACGAATCAACGAATGGCGAATGACAACCAAAATCAAATTCTTGGTAAAGAGAAAATGAAAAATCCAGCGACCAAATATCAAATCACAAAAGAAAGGTCAGATCGTCAAAAAGAAAAACTCGACTTTCTCATTCAAGCAATGGCACCCGAAAAAAAGAAGAGTACCCTTGCGAACGGTCAAAAAGGCGTATCGATCCAACTGGCTGACAACCTTGTCATTGAAAGAACATGGATTGGACCTCTCTAGAAACGAGTTTACCGATGCTATACGATTGCGCTACGGTTGGAAACTCAACAAGATGCCATCAAAATGTGTATGTGGTGCAACCTTCGACGTCGCGCGTGCTCTGTCATGTAAAAAAGGAGGCTTTGTCACTCTGAGGCATAACGAGCTGCGTGATATCACTGCTGAGATGTTAGAAGAAGTATGCAAAGATGTTAAAGTCGAACCAATGCTATCAGAAATCCAGGAAGGCGAAGAAACGAGAGGAAACCAATCGAAAGAAGCAAGACTTGACGTAAGCACTGTTAGCTTTTGGACAAGGGGTTAACGGGCATATTTGACATAAGGGTCTTTGACCTACAAGCCCAGAGATACCGAAGCCAAGAGCTTGCAAAGTGCTACGAAACAAACGAGAAAGAGAAGAAAAGACAATACAACGAAAGAATACTTCAAGTTGAAAATGGAACATTTACTCCCCTAGTCTTCTCCACGAATGGAGCAATGGGAAAAGAATGCATGGTATTCTACAAACGTCTAGTGGGATTAATCGCAGACAAACGGGACTGTAATGTTAATGAGATTACACGTGCAATTCACACAAAACTTTGTTTTTCGCTCCTTCGCGCAACAATACGGTGCGTGCGAGGCTCGCGATCGCGAAAGGTTATCTTAGATAACCTTGAGAGTTTGAAATTCTGCGAGCAGAATCTGTGATTGTGAACATTTTATATAGGGGAAAAAAATTACACAGACATTTTGAATTTTTTCTTTATTTTTGAAACAATAACTAATCCACTGACCACGGCCTATTATGCCTGTCTGTCTAGGTTTTCAAAGTTTTGATAGTCTGTCAACAAGGGTTCACTCACAGGCAGTATCAAACAAACTGTACCGACTTTTTTAGTTACACCGGACTCTAAAATCTTATAAACTTTGTATGTTGAGGTAAGAATTTTTTTTCTGAAATTTTGAGTCTGGATACCCAGGCTAGAATTTTATTGGAAAGTTGAAGGTAATTGAAGACATTTTCGCGAGGGGGGTCCGCTGCTAAGGCCTGGTAAAATAATTTATTGGCCAAAGACTGACGTTACAGGCAAAACTGCAAAGGCAAAAAATGGGTAAAAAATTGACGATTTGTGAGACTCGTGTTCAACCGGGTGAACCTGCGCCTGTAGGCCCGGTTGGTAAGAGACCATTCAATAAAATTTCAAGCGTCTAACGAGATAGATATTTCAAGTGTCTAATGAGAAGTACGCGGTGATTTTGAAAAAATTTTTCCTGTCTTCACTTTGATCCATGTCAACGATGTCATACATTTGCTGGGCCTTCACGCCCAACGGGCTTCTTGTTTGTCTTTTTATACGACATTACATGTTTTTTTTATAAGCATACAAAAATCCGAAAACAGGCTTAAAGATGCTTAGGTCGAAAGCTTAATGAGGCTGAAAAATGCTTGAGGGGATGCTTAAATCTAAAGCATAAATTTAGGGAAATACTGAAAATCCGTGGAATTCCAGCCAATTGAAAAATACACGCGGCCGCGTGTTAAAAGGCGCGGCCGCGCGTTACAACGCAAACTAAATACAAACTAAAAGGTCCTCTTCAGCCACGGTACTCATCACTTCATTTACTAATTTAATTTTATGACTTTTAAACGACGTTCGGAAAAAATACATATGGCATTGTTAACTGAAGACTAAAGGGACCAGGAAACTTGTTCGAATTAAGGAGACATCGAGTTATAGAGGTTCGAATAACACAGACTCCACTGTAAAACTTACGAAAAACGAATTCTCTCTTTCACACGCATCAGCCACCGAATGCATTTTCGAACTTTTTTGCTGTCAGATCCGAAAATGTCAGACTTCTAGTAATTTTTAGCAGCTTTCAAGATTTTCCAATTTAAATTTTCCTTGCTAAATTTTATAAAATAATTTTATTTAGCAAATAAAACATCGAACGTGCGCAACGCACTGGGCTCAACTTCAGTGCCTTCAAACTAATCATAGGCCCAATTGTAGAACCCCAGATATTTACCCAAGGAACAAGTGTGCAAAATTTCAGCCAAATCGAACAATTTTTGAAGCCTCCAGGCTGCCCCAAAGTTTTAGCTTCGTTTTGGCGAAAACTCGTCCCCAGGCCCCAAAAATTAAAATTTTTTGAAAAATAAAAGAAATACGTCCTCAGATAATCACCTAAGGAACAAGTGTGCAAAATTTCAGCCAAATCGAACAATTTTTGAAGTCTCCAGGCTGCCCCAAAGTTTTAGCCTCGTTTTGGAGAAAAACTCGTCCCCAGGCCCCAAAAATCAAAATTTTTGAAAAATGAAAAAATCACCCCCAGATATTCACCCAACAAACAAGTGTGCCAAATTTCAGACAAATCCGACCATTTTTGAAGTCTCCAGGCTGCCCCAAAGTTTTAGCCTCGTTTTGACGAAAAGTTGTCCCCAGGCCCCAAAAATCAAAATTTAAAAAAAATGAAAAAGATGCCCCCAGATATTCACCCAAGGAACAAGTGTGCCAAATTTCAGACAAATCCGACCATTTTTGAAGTCTCCAGGCTGCCCCAAAGTTTTAGCCTCGTTTTGACGAAAACTTGTCCCCAGGCCCCAAAAATCAAAATTTAAAAAAAATGAAAAAAACACCCCCAGATATTCACCCAAGGAACAAGTGTGCCAAATTTCAGCCAAATCCAAGCATTTTTGAAGTCTCCAGGCTGCCCTAAAGTTTTTGTGACAGACAGACAGACACACACACACACACACAGACAGACAGACATTGTCAGATTGTAGCTCAACTGAAGTTGAGAAAAGAACATAATCTTTTGACGATAAAACTAAAAAATTAAAATTAAAACGGAAAAGAATATCCAGTGTGGAAAAAATCACAATAATTGATAAACATAAATTTTGTATTCTCAAACACCAACCGTTCTCATCGTGACGAATAAGTAAGGACACGTGGTAATCATCTTTGCTCGGTGGTGGTTATTTGCATTTGTGTTTCTTAAGACTACTCCTTACACTGAATAATTTCCCACAAACATCACATTTGTACGGTTTATCACCAGTATGAGTACGAAGATGTCTTTGTAAAGCACCTGATTGATTAAATCCTTTTCCACAAATATCGCATTTGTGTGGTCTTCCATCACCAGTATGAAAATGAAGATGGTTTTTTAAGCTATTCGAATGATTAAATCTTTCTCCACAAATATCACATTTATACGGTTTTTCACCAGTATGAGTACGAAGATGATCTTTTAAAGTACCTGATTGATTAAATCCTTTCCCACAAATATCACACTTGTACGGTTTCTCACCAGTATGAGTACGAAGATGTTTTTGTAAATTACTTGAGTTTATAAATCCTCTTCCACAAATATCACATTTGTACGGTTTATCACCAGTATGAGTACGAAGATGATCTTTTAAAGTATTCGAATGAGTAAATCCTTTTCCACAAATATCACACTTGTACGGTTTCTCACCAGTATGAGTACGAAGATGGCCCTTTAAATTACTTGATTGTTTAAATCCTTTCCCACAAATATCACATTTGTACTGTCTTTCTTTACTTCGGTCTTCATCTTTCCGATCTTTCCGTTTTCTCTTCATTTCTACCTTAAGATCATTCATTTCGATCATTTGACTTTTATTTGCATTCACTTTTGCTAATACTTCCATATGGATGGGAATCTTTCGACAAAATTTCAAATGTTTTTGGAGATATTTATCGTGACTGTATGATATCGAACAATAACGACATGTGAAGATAGGACCTATAAAAAAGGATAATTTCAAAAAGATACAAAAAGCTAGTGACGGACCAAACATAATCAGACTTTTGAACCATGTTCACACGTTACTGTTCCGTTTCGCTCCGGTATGGTTTTCGTTACGGATCGAGTGTGTTCATATTGGTTCCGGGACGTTTCGGAGCAAGAAAACGGAGCAGTTCCGTTCCAATGAAAAAAAGTGGAGCGAAAACGTTTCGATCTGTTTTTCTTTGTAACGTCTTCTTTTTTGACATTTCGAATTTTGACGTTCACACTTGTTTCGCAACCGTTTCGTTTCTGAACGGAACGGAACCGTAACGTCTGAACATGGTCTTGTACCAGGTGATTCATTTTAATGAAAAAATAAGGAAAATGTTGGGATCGATCATGTAGCCCTTACATAGTATGGATGATCCAACTTTTCAAGAAAGGCTTTAAGGGGAAATAGGATTTTTTCCGAAAAAAATAGGTGGTTTAGACTTAAGATTTTAAGGGATTTCTAAAAGAAGAAGTTATAGTTGAAATTTTTGTTAAAGTATTAGGTATTTGCTAAGAAAAAGGCAAAATCTTTACCTGCGGTATCATTTTATGTTCCTGTAATATGAAATTTTTTCACGTCTTTAAACACTTTATACACTAGTGGCCGTAGCATGTGGGTATAGCAATAAAGTCGTTGGTTCAATCCCCAGCCGGGTCATACCAAAGGCTTCGTACATAGTAAAAAACTGGTACTTGATGCCTTTATGTTTGATGCTTAGCGAGAGTAAGTGAAAAATCCAGGGAAAGGAGTGACACCCTCCCCACGTTCGACTAGACAGCTAAAGTAAAGAAAGCCTTCGTGTTGCCCTCAACTGCGATCGCAAAGTTACTTACACTGCCATAAAGCGATGCGGGTTCAAAAAGTTTTATACATTAGGGGGTGTATAGAGAATGTAACTTCCCTTCTGTCCACTATTTCTTTCAGTTTGAACCACAAGTGGTTTTTTGGTTTAGACGGAAATTCTTATTTCTTCACATATATAGGGGGGATGAAATATAAATATAGTGTATGGATTTTGGATCTCTTTTGACCAGGAGTTTCGGCAGCAGTCGCACTTGATAAATAGCAAGAAACATATTTGATCATGAAAAAGGTTTGGATAGAGGTTTAAAAAATGAACGGTTTACCGATATCCTTCTTGGTCGACGGATCTTTTTGTTTAAGTGGTGAAGCATCACCTTTCTCATCATTCATATCTGCAGCAACGATGCCAAGATCTCTTGCATATTCATCACCATACCAAACCAAGAACTCATCACCAATTTTGATCTCTTTATAAGCTCTGTAATATATTTGACCATGGTATTGAAAAGCCACAAGATTTTGTTCTGCTTCAGTTCTTGAACAATTGATGTATCTCAACCAGTTTCCGTACTTTTCATCTTTGCCATTGACGTAATAAACAACCCGTCCTTCCTTCATGATCTAAACAACAAAAAACACAATGTCGCGTTTGCAATTTCTGCGATAACGTTTCCAATGTATTGAATGTAGACTATGCTATAGTCTAAGATGAGTTTCATCTAAAAAGAACAAACGTGAAGAAGACGGGAGTTTTTTCGGGGGTAGCTGTTGTCTTAACACAGACTCTATCCACCGCGATACATATTACGTTTTATAACATACAAACTATGTTATATCATAATAGTATATTATACAGACGATAGCATCGTCTACATTGAATAGTATAAAAAGCAAACTAATTTAAAATTTTGCTCCTGAGCATACCTCCCACATGTAAGAAGTATCCATATCATCTTTGGGAATATCAGGTCGAACTTTCTTTCCTTCGTATGGCCCGAATCGTGTACCAGAGTTGAACTGGCGTTTAGCAAAGACACCAAGTCCAGCCCCAGGTATATTTGATTCCCTGACTTCCAAACCATCAGGAAGACTTGCTAGACTGCGATTTTCGGTATCGGGACAATCTTTATCAGCTAATGGGAACAGTGGACCATGGACTGGGCAATCTCCGAAATAGAAATCTTCGCATTGTTCGCAATCTGTAGAACAAGACAAGAAAATTTCACTTGCTTCTATCTAGATTGAGCATCTGGTTCTCTGATTGCTAATCAATAGTCGCAATCAAATATTCCGAATAATTTCGACAAAAATATTTATGGGATCACCCCCTCCCAGGAAGATGGGAGGGGATCAACTTTTAAGGGGGGAGTGAATATTTTCACCTTGATGGGGGGGGGGACTAATGCAAATGGGGGATTTCAGGAAGTTTTATGGGAAGTGGGGGTAGAAAGTGCAGGTACAATATTTCAAATTAGATGATTAAATGTGTCTATATTTCCACATGATTTCCAGCATTTGTTATTTTTAAGTTATTATTGTCAAGTTATATATTATATAGTGAATGGATTGGTCACAAAAATATTCTTCAAATGAGGGGAACCCTGGAAAAAGGGTAGGTGGGAGAGAAAACCAAATGGGGGTTATAGGCGTGAGATGGGGGGACCTGAAAACCTGGAGGACACCATGATTTAATTTAAAAATATTAGACACGACAGGAGATGAAACGAAGTAAATTTGAAAATTTTAAATAAATCATTTGGAAGGAAGAAGCTTACAGAGAAAGTGATCTTCATCGGGAACTTGTTGTTCTTTATAACATTTTCTTGCTCCACCACGTTTTGGATATCGACTTGTTGATGATGGTTTTGATTCTTCAGGGATGGGTTTGTTTTCAACGATCTCATTTCTTTCACGATTTCGAACAGGTTGTGTTTTATTAGGGGGAATTTTTTTCGTAGTAGATGTTGGACCAACTTTCTTGATTGTCTAGAAATATGAAAGATTCAAAAAGTAGCTTGAAATATCAGTCATTATTTTGTAAACCATTCGAGTGTAGTGGTTTCAGTTTTAACTCCCCTGTCTCAGAGACACGATGGGGATCTTCGAAAGCTAGGACGATAAAAATGAAGGAATTAAATGCTGATGAGGGGCTGAGCTCATCTACTCAAAAGACAAAAGGCCAATATATTCAAAATTAGTATACGGGGTTAGTTACCCGGTCTTTCACAAAGGATTCGAAACACTAGGAAAAGAGTTTGAAAAGTTTTATCTTAGGGAAATTCACATCAGTTAGTTCATAATCAAACTTTTACCTTCACTTTTTTTTCTTTCGCAGGTGCTGAACTTTTCTTCATCTCTAAAAGATTACAAAAAAGGCTACAAAGCATACACCTATCAAAGAGGTTGAATTGTGCGGGCACTGGTAAGAAGTTTACTTGGGATCTTCAGTGCGACAAACTTTTCCCTTGTTCTCTCTTGTGTTATGATACGAACATTTTTTAGCATTCTAACACGTTCAGCGTAAGTTACTTGGAACCTCCTCTAAACGCAATAATATTTCATATTTATCAGAACATTTCGTCGACGCATGCTCCTAATTATCACAAAAACAAAAACATAACTGTCACTCTCACTCTCACATTATGATAATAAGGTATTCCTAAGATTTTGTACCAGCGCAGACCAGCGTCAGATTATTGGTTTAAAGGTTTCGTTTTTACATAAATGTTCCCGTTTCACATCAGGCACATGTTTCATATCAGGACAGTGTCTGCCTATTGTTATATTGTGCTGATATAAGCAAAAAATGTTTTTCTTTTCCTCTTTCTGACCAATCTTACTCCACATCCGTGTCAATTCAATATCAAAAAGCTTTTAAATTGAAATTCATGAGTCAGCAAACGATAACACTCTTATTTAAAAACAAATCCTTTAAAACATTAAAGCACGTACAATGTGATAGTCACAGCTTAAAAAAATGATTCAAATCTCTCCGTAAGTTTAGCAAATTAATCTGTGTTCTAATTTACAAAAGTTAACCTGTATCCGGAACTTTATAGACTTTATATGTACAATAAATCAATAGAAAATCACCTCCAGACCAAGTAGATATTTCTTTTGAAGGAGACCAATCTTCGTCATCTTTGTTGTCATCAGAATGATCTTCGTCACTAAGATATGCAAATCGATCTTCAACTTCAATCTTCTCTACTTTCTTCTTGTTAAGAGCGGGATTTTTCACAGGAAGGCCTGTTTTTAGAGAAAAAGGCCAGGAAAATAAGAAATCTCGACAAAGAAAACGTGGTGGCTCGTGTGCTCCGTTCAGAGCCCCTTATTGTAGCCTGTATCACCCCACCTACGGTCGTTTTTTATATTTTGAAAAACTGTCTATGTCGGTCCTGTTTCGGTTAGCGAGATTCTGACACCCCTGTTTCACAGACCCGGTGGAACCCCCACCCCGGTGGAAAAATAGGCCAAAAAATCGTCCCCGGTAAAAAAAACAACCTACAATCTCAACCCCACTGCAATTAATTGCTCTATGATTTTATCCCCATTGGCATTTTGATAGAAATTTTCATCCCCACTGAGGGAAAAAGTTCTACCGGGGCACTGAGACAGGGGTGTATTCTGTGTCTCAGTTTGTCCCAGTTCAGTTTCCAGATGGTGTCAATCGAACAAGTTCGAACGAAAATCGTGATCGAATAATTGTGATTTGATTGTGTTGAACGCAATTGAATCTGAATCAAGGGATTCCTGGGTAATATTAGTTAGATTGCATTCAAATAACATTCGATTGATTCAATTGCTAGTCGATTATGTTCAATAAGTTCGATTACAATTCACAATTAAAATAGCCCACCCACGACCCTGCCTATACCCCGGACAGTCCGGGGTTTTTTTGATGCGTGCCCGGGGTCCGTATTATTTGTTTTTGAGAGACTACCCCGGACGCCCCAGACAGCCCGCGCGGTCGCTTTTTATAGAATCGCTGACCGCGCGGGCTTTTTTCTAATTCATTGAAATATTCTTCCGTGGACAAACGCCGTCTTCCAAAAGATCTTGTAATGCCCTCCCTTAGAGCTTTAGCGTGGGCGTCTGCCAATCCGACATCGGAATAGATATAACAGTAGTAGCAGTAGAGCAGTAGTAGTCTCGTTAAGACGCGATCTGTATGTATACGCGACGATGTTTCATTAGCGAGATTATGTACATATTTGCACTTTGGAGGACGGTAGAGTGACTGAAAAGCGATTTGGAATAACCCGCAGTTCTGCCCCGCAATATCGAGGACGGTAAAAGTGCTGATTTACCGTCATCCTCAGCTGGTCAGGATCTAGTCAAATTAGAACCTTACCGTCTCCGTCGCTGAAAAACACACATACATAATCTCGGAATTTGGGCGTGAGGGGGTGAGTTTTAGACCTGGATAAAATGTCCGGGGGTTTAAAGTGTGCTCGGCGATATACGTCCGGGGTAAATTTAGGGCGCAAAAATTGGAGCCCCGGACGTAGGTCCGGGGAAAAAGTTATTTTTTTCAGACCCCAGACATTTGCCCCGGACTGTCCGGGGCATAGGCAGGGTCGTGCCCACCCTGCCTTTAAAAAGAGCTTTTTAACGTAGGCAGCCGCAGAAAATCAGATAAGAGCGAACCTACCGTACAACAAACAGTAAGAGCGATTAAAGCGAGCGAATACAATTGTTATTCGAGTGTCTCCACCCTCTTATTTTTCTTTTTTTATTGCATCGTGTATTACAAAAAAACATGAGACATGAGACATAAGTAAGGAATAGGTTTAGTTAGATAGCCGAAGAGTGCATTATTCTTCAAAACTTCACCATGAACAAATAATATTAAAAGTCAATCCACAAAAGAAAGTTCTTTTAATTAAGAACTGACTGGATGTTATGTTCTTACCACAAGCTTTCATGAATTCATAATTCTGCATTATATTTCGAGCTCTTTCATTTTCAAAATCTCCAATCTGATCAACATCTAGTTCCATTTCATCCATTCTGGTTTATGATGTATACTCCTGGTAAAGAAAATATTTACTCAAGCTGCTTCGTATTTTTTGTCTTGACGCTTGATCAAGCGTCAAGACAAAAAATACGAACGAAAGATGGCTCAAGTCTTGCTCCACATACGTGTTTGTAAAATTTCCCGCCAATAATTTCGAATTTTTAGCCTGGAAAACTAAATTTTTAGCCTAAGCATCGCGCTAAAATGGTAGCCAGAGCTTCGAAGAAGTGATTGGAATTGGTTGGTGGACAGTGGACCCTTTCTCTTCATAAACTTTTTACGTAACACTATTTATTCTTGCTGTCCTGCAATTCGAAGAATCCTGACATATTTGTAAAGGTAAGAGTAGGTCTTAACAATATTGCCAGTACTTATTTTTGAGTTTCTGAACTAACTATATTTGAAAGTTTTATAGTGTTTTTTAGCAGGCAAATGTAGGGATGACGGAAGTCGGAGAATTTACGCGCGACAAAAACTGCGCAGGAGAAAAAAAGGCAAAAAAAAGTTTAAGGGAACAATATCTCTATGATAGAGAAAGAAAAAAACATACATTTTTTTTTCAAGCTCAAGAGAATTAACTCACCTTTGCATGGCAAAAAACCAGAAGTCTTAAGCTCCTTTCGTTATTTTGCTACGAGTGATTTTCGAAGCTCGGACGCAATGTTTGTTTACATGAAAGAAACGGCACCCGATTTTCAAAACAATGTCCTTTACTCTCGTTCCCATTCCGCGTGAGCATTTCGGTCCCGTGACTTGCGGTTTTTTTCTTGTGAAAGAAGAAGCTTTTGTTTTTCTTTTGAGCTATGGCCTCCACAGTGAATCGCTGTAGTCTTGAAGTAATTCCAAATTGAAAAACTATTTCCGATTTTATCGTATCAATCTCATGGTCTCAATGCAGAGGCCGGGTATCAAAAGAAAGCCCAAAGCTTCCTCTTCAACACTGTGAAGTTATTTATTATTGATTTCAAATTGCTCATTGGTAAATTAGAGGTTTGTAGTGGTTGGTAAGCGACTTTTTCGTCGGACATATTTTTTTCTTTTCGGATTAAACATTACGTAAAAGTTTGACTTTTTTCGATTTCTGATTGGTTTCAAACTTCCTAAAATGGCAGCCACAAATGTAAACAACTTTTTTTCGAAAAAAGATCTCCAAGATATAGTGTATGAAAAACAACTTCCAGAATCTTGGAATAAAAATAGTAAGGTGAGTTATAAAATTTTTTCAGAAATTTTGTCTTTCCTTGATGAAAATTCACTCTCTGTTTCTGGAAATCTAGTCCCAATCCTGAGTTTGTTGTGTTATAAAGATGTTTCGTTGATTATTAAAAAGCCTACAAATTTTCAAAGAAAGATTTTGAAGCTTATTTCGAAAAACAAAGACTGTCTTGAAAATTACATAACAGATTTCTATGATTGTGATGTTAGTTTATCATCATCTTTAGAAATTGGTCCCATGTGTAGTGCTATTGGGTTGACTTCTGCTCAAATTGATGGGAATGATAGGGATTGCCTAAAAAATGCCATCGCTGAAATTACGAAAGATGACAAGTCAGTTGTTGTCACAAATGGGATTGTTTTAGAGTTGAAGTCCTACTTTATGGATAATTTCACTCCAAGTTGGAGCAAATTTCATAAATGTATGATTCCCTTATTTCCTGAGTGTGTCCATCATTTTGAGAGATTCAAAAAAATTCTAACAAGGTTAAGTGAAGATAAAAAAAGTTTGCGTGCTAACAATTTAAGCACCTTTTCAAACAAGCCATTTTCTTTTCCTGTTCCCTCATCAGGTATAAACCGAACTGTTTCAAATGATAGTCCTGTGAGCAGCAAAAATCTTGGTAAAACCAGAAATGAAACTTTCAATCGTGAAGAATTTGATAAAACAATATCATTGTTATTAGAAAAAAATAATGATCTGGAATCCAAAATTTTTCTACTTTTTGAGGCCTTAAAGGAAGAGAGTAAAGACAAGATTAAGTATTTGAATGAACTTAAATGCCTTCAGATAGAAAGTGAGAAAACTTCCTCTGATTTAAGTAAAGCATTATCAAAGTTGGGACACTTGTCGACACGTAATGTCAACAAGCGTATCAAACTTCAGAAGGATAAAGTGATCGAGGCAAACGAGGAGTTGTGTGAAAAAAATGAAATGATAAGTTCCCTTCAGTCTTCTATTGCAGAAAGCACTTCTGAAAATGAAAAATACATACAAAAATTGAATGCCAAACTAGATAAAGCCCTAGTCAAATCTACCAAATATAGGCGAAGGAACAATGATTTGAAAAAAAAAGTACTGAACTTCGAAAAAAAACTTGGTGAAACCAATGAAAATGGCTTTCAATCTCATACTGAAAATCTCAAAGCTGAAATCAAAATTTTGATAGATCATGTAAAATTTTTAGAAAATGAAAAACTTGCTGCCGAGGAAGAGCTAGAAGATTTGATGAAAAGTAATGAAATAAAAGTTTTTCATAAAGGGTGTTACAATGCTGACATCCGCGCTGTTTATGAAGACCTCCTATGCATGGGTGTGGGTACATCCAAAGTAAAGGAGGTTATTAGAACAGTACTTAAAAATATTGCCAAGCGAGATGCTCCTGTTCTACCGGGGGTGACTTTTGCTAAGGGAATGCTTCTTGAGGCCAGGAATCTTGCACAACAACATTTAGTTCATGTTTTATCTGGGGAAAAGATTTCTGAAAGTGATTCTGCAACAAATTTTTCTGATCTAAATACCCTGCATAGTGATGGAACTTCAAAAAAAGGTCGTTCATACTTATCATACGACATTACAACTAAAACTGGTGAAACTCTCAATGCTGGCCTGAGAGAGACAAGCTCAGGGGATGCTGAAATGCAATTAAAAGTCTTACAAAATATCCTTGATGATTTATCTAAAAAGTCCTCTGACAAATCTTTCAGCAACAAAGTCTTTGGTTCAATAAAAAATCTCATGAGTGACCGCTGCAGCACTCAAAAAAAATTTAATCACATCTTTATAGAATATAGAACCTCTGTTTTACCACAAATTATAGAGGGATGGGATAACCTAACAGATAAAGAAAAGTCAAAGTTGAAGAATATAAATGAATTCTTTTGTGGACTCCATTATCTTGTTGGACTAGCAGATCAAGCTGAAGCCACTTTGAAAGTTTGGGAGGGTTTACTTTATTATAAAGATAAAAAAGTAGGGTCCCTTGCTCATGGTGGCTATTCTAACGGGGAGTCAGGGTGTCTCCGCACTATTAGAACAGTGTGCAAATCAGTACAGGAAAGGGGTTGTGATAAAAGTGGACGTATGGTCCACTTTGCCACCTTTTTAAAAAGTGAGCACAACGTTACTGAAATTCCACTGTACCCATTTTTAGGCAATAGGTTTAATATTTTGTTTTTAAATGCAGCTGGAGTATTCCAGCTGTATTCACTACTTCAAGCTTTTTTTTCTGAATGTTACGATGAGAATAGGCTTTTGACAGCTGTCTATCATGATTTAAATGTTTTAGCTTATAAGGTGGGTTGTAGAGCTTTAGGCCTGATACATAAAAAGGTGACAGGTCCTTTTTGGCGACAGATGGTTGAATCCGAAACTGCCCTGAATATGTCAAAGAATTATCAAAAAATGGTTGAAAAATTTGAAAAGTGGAGTGCTGATTCCTCTGATTTCTTATTTGGCTCAGATTGTCTCTTTCCTAAACACATTCACAAGGATACAATTTTTGAAACATTGACTTCTCAATTTGAACATGATGAATCCATGACTAAACCTCTACTTGAAATGATATTTGCCAGTTTCACTGTGGTCTCAAAAAGAATGTTAGAAGATCATTTAGTTGGAGGCAAATACGATAATCCTTCAGAGGAAACTTCCCAAGAAGCAGTGTCTGTGCCAACATCAAATGCTCTAAATGAGCGTACATTTGGTATGCTCGATTACCTTAAACGTGCTAAACCAAAAGCACTAGACATGGTGTATGAAGGGATCATCATGTTCAATTTGAATAAAACAAAAGCCTGGAGGGATAATCTATCAAAGTCTGATCTTGAAGTGGTAATGGAGAGAGCTCGAATCAGTGTCAAAGAACAAAAAAGGCTTTTTTTTCAAAGAAAGCAACAGATTCACAATGAAAAAGAAGAAAAAACTAAACAAGCAGCACTTGAAAAAAAAAGGAAAGCAGAAAACCTAGCATCATTAAAGGAACAATTGACAGTGCAAATTCAAGAGAAGTGCAATGGGCTATGGACTGACAAAGAAACTATTGAAAAGGAACTAGGAAAACTTGATACTGCTAAAAGCAAAAGAGAATCATTAAAGGTCCAATTGGACTTTCGCAAAACTGTCCTCCAAATGAATACAATATGTGATAAATCTCTTTTCTTTCTTACATCACAAGGAAAAAACAAGAGCATTGAGGAACTTAAAAATAATCTGTTGAAAATTATAGAAGAAAAGGAAATGGAAACTAATGAAGAACCAAAAACTGATAATTTTGACTTTTCTGAGCCTGTAACTTTGTCAACTGAAATAGTGAAACAAAGAAAAGAAGAAATACTTACTAATGGGAAGAAAGAAAAGAAACAGGGAAAACAAAAGGCGGGTGTCAAGATTCAAACCAAAAATAAAAAGAGAGTGGCGACAAATTCGAAAAAGAACATCTCTAAGAAGCAAAGAGTTTCAAAAAATTCTGAGTCACCGTCACCGATAATTTCTGTTCCCTCTGATTTAATTGGAAAACTTGTTTGTCATTATACTGAAAGAGATGAGGAAGTTGGATGGCACAAGGGCGTAGTCATTCGGCAGGTAGGGCGGGCAGTAAAAAACCCAAAATTTCTCATTCAATATCATCTTTGTGACTCAGAAGGAAATGATACATGTACTGCTAACCTCTATGAAGATTTTTTAAGTGATGACTTGACTCTAATAAATATTGTTTCATCAGATTTTATAGATTCCAAAATAGAAGTCCTCTATGAGGAAGACAACATTGATAAATGGTGGGAAGGTGAGGTCGCAGATGTCGATCAGGAAAGTAAAGACCCTGAAAACCCTGATTTCTTTGTTTATTACAAGTTTAATGATGGGAGTGAAGATGATATCACAGAGAAAGAATATTTTCTTGAGCCTTTGATAGAATTGTATTTGAATGGGCGTGTAAGGTTTTTAGAATGTGTTGTAGGACTAAATAATGAAATTGCTGACTGACTGATTTTACATCAAATTTACTCCTTGAACGTTCAAAGAATATCAAAGGATTCAAATCATATTCACCATGAAATTTGCCTATAGATTCACTTAAAAAACCCACTCTGTTAGAGAAGGCAATATTTTGCAAAGCAAAGTCATCTAAATAAATGTAGTGGGCCACTAGAGGAAAATTAAGGCAAAAACTGTGAATATATCTATCTTATCCTTGTAAAAGTAAATGATCTGTTCAAAGGAGACAAAGAAGACTTACATAAACTGAGAAAGTTTTTTTCAAAATTTACATTATTTTATATACAACACAAGCTAACAAGCTTTCATAAATCATCTATATTTTGTCCTTAATCCACAGTGTTAAGTAATACAGGACCATCAATTTAAAAAAGGAGTGATGGACTAGAGGGCTGCGAGGTGGGGCAGTTCCTCAAACTTGCAACTTAACTATCCAATTATATGACTGCTGATTCTAAAAACAAGCCAATACTTGAAGTGCAAGAAAATTTGATTAAAGTTATGGAGTGGAAAAGTCCCGATATAACTGAAGAATGGGAGGAAAGAGAATTTAGTAACCCTGTGGTCTTAGATGATGATTTGGTGCAACAAGAGAAAAAAATTTGTCTGTCCTTGTCTTTAAAGTAAAAGTATTCTAATTGATAAATGATGCAAGAACAATTTAGCAATTCTTTTCTTGTCTTTCTAGAAATAACATAAAATAAAGTATGGATCCATTCAACGATGAAATAAACATCCCTTCTCCACCCTCTCCAGCATCAACAATTGCATACGTAAGAATCAAACTTGCTTATTGTAGGGGGTCATTTTCCAATTTTTGGGAAGATATTGAAAAATTTTGAAACTACCTTCATTGTGGCGAGAGGGGTTCCATTTGTTTGGATTAGTTATCATAAATTTTTCAGTTGCTCCCAAAATAAACTAAACAGTGTTGAATTACATTTTAAGCCCCTTATTACAGATCTTCAATTCAAATGACCCCCTTCAATTTGGTTAAGAAGACTAGGGTGATAATTTTGACAGGTTGTTCTCAAGTTCATTTCATTGCCATGTTTCTCTACACAGCCAATTTAATCTGGAGAGTTTATTTTTTATTAGCCTTTAGAGAATGAAGGTGTTACTGCAGAACACGTCATTCTTGTTGAAGATACTGAACAGCCAGATTCAGATGTTACAGAGTCGGAGATTGACGAGGAAAATGAAGTTATTGAGGCAATGATGCAAATGCCAGTCGAAATAGTAAATGAACAGTTTGAGAATTTAGTAGAGCAAGTCAATGCTGAAGGTGGTAATGTTGAGGAACAGAATTTAGTACAGCAAGTCAATGCAGAAGGTGGTAATGTTGAGGAACAGAATTTAGTAGAGCAAGTTAATGCAGAAGGTGGTAATGTTGAGGAACAGAATTTAGTACAACAAGTCAATGCAGAAGGTGGTAATGTTGAGGGTAACATTGTCCAAGACGGTGGTGCTGACATTGATGGCAATATCAATGTTAATCAAAATGTTGGTGCTGGTGGTGCCAACAATCGTGGTCGCGGTGCCAACAATCCTGTTCGCGGTGCCCACAATCCTGTTCGTGGTGCCCACAATCCTGTTCGCGGTGCCCACAATCCTGTTCGCGGTGCCCACAATCCTGTTCGCGGTGCCCACAATCCTGTTCGCGGTGCCAACAATCCTGTTCGCGCCGCCAATCGTGGACGCGGTGCCAATCGTGGACGCGGTGCCTTTCGTGGACGCGGTGCCTTTCGTGGTCGCGGTGCCAATCGAGGGGGTTTCCATCCCTATCAACATGCTCAACAGCAACAACAGCTCCAAGCACCAAACCCCCAAGCACCAAACCCCATCGATGTTGTTTATTTATTGTTGACAACAATCAACCATCTTTTTTAGTCTTTTTGTATATAATTATCTTTGTAATATCATTGTCTATAGAAAAAAGAAAAGTATGTTAAAATCTAATTATCAGTATATCATTACATTTTTCATATTTTTCAGTTACTTGCTTTGCAAATACTTGAAACTTTGATTTGTTTTAAAAGGAAAATCGGTGCTCAAAAAACATTTAATTTTATCAGAACATTTTCGGATTGATAGTATGAAACATTTGCTTTGGTTCCTTTGAAGAAATATCTTTGAAATAATTTTTGTTAAATTAAATTGACCAGTTGTAAATTACAGTTGATATTATGAATTTGCTATTTTTTTCGTTACAGTGAACTAATAAAATAAAAACAATTATTAACTACCAATGGTTACAAAAGAAGCTCGAAGTTTAAGTATTGGCATAAAATTTAAATTAGATTGAATTGGATTTGATCAATACTATTGAGTAAGTTCAATTTCCTTATTTATTAACTCCTTTCTGCGCCACAAATTTCAGGGCAACTAGGCTTCAGGAACCTATCCATACAGAGAAAAGTTTCTCAAATTTTGGATGAAAAACGGTCACCAGGACAGAAGTAACTGCCATTTTCCTTGTTTTCGCATAAATTATCTCACAGAATGTCATTTTGCATAAATTAAAGATGAATTTGTATATCAAAATGTTTTTGTAAGGTGTCTTTTCATACTGAGAAGCATTTCTGAAATTTTGGGCGTAAAATGGTCACCAGGACAGCAGTTACAGCAATTTTCCTTCTTTTCGCATAAATTATCTCTCAGAATGTTATTTTGCATATATTAAAGATGAATTTGTATACCAAAATGTTTTTGTAAGATGTCTTTTAATACTGAGAAGCATTTCTGAAATTTTGGGCGTAAAACGGTCACCAGGACAGCGGTTGGTTCGAAACGCAGGAGACAGGACGCAGGAGACAGGACACAGGACGCAGGTCATACAAACTACAGACCGGAAAATTGTAACACACTCGTAACATATAATGTATATAATGTTTCTAAAAACATTATGGAAAATTATATATTATACAAAATACGCTAAAAGATTTTTAAATGACAAGCCATCAATCCTAAATATTGACAAAATGACATTTAAATTATAAAATGATGACGCTAGCACAAAATACAAGGTGTGTACATCAGTTTACAACAAAATGTTTTTTCATGCTCAATAGGATGCTGATGGTGCAAGTAGATATAGATTTATATATTTTGAAAACATTAAATGCTCCAAGAGAGCTGTTTTAGAGATATGAAAATAGTGACGTCATTTTCATCAAAAATACGAGATAGGGAATGAAAATATTGATTTATTAATAAAATACAAACCTTTGACGCAATTTTAGTCAATTTTTGTTATCATACCCAAGGTGATGCAGGAGATATAATGAGATATGATATAGCGATTGTGAAATAGCTATTTTCCTGTTGGGGCTGTTTAAAGATGAGATAAATATTTTTAACACATGTATTTTGTGTATAACATATATGTCACATGTCAATGACATTGAAAAGATAACTGCTACTATACATGCGTGATTTATGTGTAATATATAATACAAGTATTACAGGTCCGTGTGTTATACCACGGCACAAATGCAAAAGCACGTGGCAAGCATGTGGATAGATTTTGACCTTTAAAAAGGTTCTAGACCAATAAAATACCTTCAGAATGATATTTCTAACAATTACAAGTGTTTTTCAAACATTTTCTTTGTTTTTTACAGCAATTAAAGCTGACCTGTCAGCACTGACCTGCGTCCTGTGTCCTGCCTCCTGGGTCCTGTGTCCTGCGTTTCGAACCAACCGCCAGGACAGCAGTTACAGCAATTTTCCTTTTTTTGCATAAATTATCCCCACTGAATGTTTATTTTGCATAAATTAAGATGGAATTTGTATATCAAAATGTTTTTCTACGGTGTCTTTTCATACTGAGAAGCATTTCTGAAACTTTGGGCGTTAAAACGGTCACCAGGACAGCAAGTTACAGCAATTTTCCTTCTTTCACATAAATTATCTCTCAGAATGTTATTTTGCATAAATCAAAGATGAATTTGTATACCAAAATGTTTTTGTAAGATGTCTTTTAATACTGAGAAGCATTTCTGAAATTTTGGGCGTAAAACGGTCACCAGGACAGCAGTTACAGCAATTTTCCTTCTTTTTGCATAAATTATCCCACTGAATGTTATTTTGCATAAATTAAAGATGAATTTGTATACCAAAATGTTTTTGTAAGATGTCTTTTAATACTGAGAAGCATTTCTGAAAATTTGGGCGTAAAACGGTCACAAGGACAGCAGTTACAGCAATTTTCCTTCTTTTCGCATAAATTATCTCTCAGAATGTTATTTTGCATAAATTAAAGATGAATTTGTATACCAAAATGTTTTTGTAAGATGTCTTTTAATACTGAGGAACATCTCTGAAAATTTTAGTGAGATACACGCACCAGAACACAAGTTCTAGTCATTTTCTGATTTTAAGCGCTACTTTTTTGCATAATTTAACTAATTATTTTTTAATTTATGCACCCTTAACTTCCTTTGAATTAGTATTAATTTCAGTAAAATAAAAATAGATGAAATTACCGAGGAGCTACTGAAAATTTCAAGTTAAAAGATAGCTTAGACGAAAAGTTATGATAATTTTTGTCTGTTAGATCCATTTGAAACAGCAATTTTTTCATCATTTTGGTGCCATTCCTATTTTGAGGTTTTGCCTGAAAAAGGTTATAGATTTTTTTCCAAATTGTACCAAAAAGGGCATAAAATTGCCAACTTCAAAGCGTCATATCTCCGGAACCGCTTTTTCTGAGAGGGTCTATGACCCCATTTTTTCGACCTCAGCCGCGCGACTATAACCTGAAATCAGATTGTGATTGTTTTCTGCACATCACGCTTAAGCTCTAAAGGGATGTGTGAAAACATAACAATCTAACGAATTAGCCTGGGAATCCAAGTGTTAATCTTTGTTCACAGCGTAGATTATGATATTTTTGCTGCTTGTTTATAACCTGATAGCAGCTGTTGAGTTTTCTTAACGCGACACGCTGAAGCTCTAAAGATCGCTAAAAACTAAAATCTGAGTAAAATGGCCCTATCTCTACGTAAAATTTGCGTCAACTTTTTGGCTCGTGCCGAAAACTTGAAAGTTAAAATGGCGCTCCATGAAAAGTGCGTTTTATAGATAGGAATTAAAATTCTGTCCCACAATGCTTTGCGAGTGGAAAGGTTCCAAAATAGAGCATTGTAATGCAAAATATTTTAAACAGACTGTGAAAATCTCACAAAAAAATAATAAGACTATCAACATTTATCAAACGTTTTCTTTTCAAATGGGCCTGTAGTCTCAGGAAGGGTTAAGCAATTCCCACTGAATTAAGCCAAAACCTAAAGGTTTATAGTAAAGATAAGTAAAGTTACATTCGTCTTTCTTCCTAAAAGTTACTGAGGATAAACTTTACAAAAGGAATTTCACAGCAGCAGATCCTTAGCAGGTCCTAAAGTTAGCCCACCATAGTTCAGAAGGAGAAAACTTTGAGGAAACAACACAAAACTTTTTAGACAACCACAGGTATTTTTTGGGCCTTCTTTTCCTACAAAAAAAAGAGCCATAGCATAAACCAGAATTTAGCTAACTGCTAGGAACCCTATTCCGATATGACTTTAGTAATAAAAAGCTTCCAAAACTTACCAGGTTGTCCTATTTCATCTTTAGAAGAGGTCATTTCAATCTGGAATTCCTTTCAATCTTCTTCGTGTTTTACAGTTTTTTATACGTTGGCCATGCCATGTGAGTTGTGCAAATATTTTTTCTTTCTGATTTGTGTTGGTCTTGATTACCCCATGATTTTATACAGAGTATCCCCGGTTTTTACCAAAGGTAATGTGAATAGTGCGAAAAACCGGGGTCTCCGTACAAAAATATTACGTCATGAATTGACTGTCTTGATTTCCCAAAACTTTTTAATAACCTCCACGAAGGAGAACGATTCGGGTAGTCTTCAAAACACAAAAATTTGGCGGGAAAAAAGAAAATGGAGGACATAAAGATTGAAAGAAAATTTTTGCTCCAAAAAGCGCTTCTTTTTTAACAAAAGGGTTATTTTACCAGTTAAAAGGCTGAATTTGTTTTGAGGTGCAAATAAAAAGTATAGAAGCCATAGAAAAAGTATAAATTTTTAAATTTTTTAGTATTAAGTAGTAAGTATTAAGTATTAAGTATTAGGCGTTTTACACCTGCCCATTTGTTTATATTTTTGGCACCAAATTCACCACTTGCACCAGATTTGTTATTTTTTCAGAGAAGCATCCGAAGCGATTCCGCATCTGGTGCTAGCTTGCGATTGATCGTTTCCAAGCTCCATATAAATTTTCAAACGCTGTCAAGCTAAATTCCGTAATGTAAACCTTCCAGATGTTGAAAATTTTCCCGACCTTCAGACCTTTAGCATGACGGAAGAAAATTTCACCATCTGGGTGCCAGATAAGATTTATGTATCTTGGTCGCTTTCTTTAAAATTTTATTTTACCCCCTAAGTTAGTTGATATTCTCTCTTCAGCGTTTGAAAATAAAGTTAGACTTAAACAACATTCATTACATTATTTTGTTAAAAAATTACTCACGCATGAAAAAAGAATTCAAAAAGAGAATTATAAAAGAAACTGCCGAAAAGAATATGAGTTACACATGCGCAAAAGTTTCTTTTCTAAACCACAAGTGGCTATTTATCAAAAGTGTTCTGATTGTATCTAAACCAAAACTTCTTACAATTGTATTCGGTCCGTGTGTAACACGAAGCTAAAGGTGAGGTGTCCCGCAAGGGCGGCCTCATTCGTTCGCAATGGACTTACGTCGCATGTGGGGGGCGTACGGCAATCTGGAATCCCGTCATCCCGTAAACTTTTCGAGGAAATCCCGTCATCCCGTGGTTTTTTTCCGAAAATACCGATCCCGTGAAGAATTTTCGTAAAACCAAGAAAGTTCCTTGGTCAAACTTGATAGTTTGGTAATGTGAACTCCAAAGATTTATATCATGACACTTTATCTGGTAAAAGACGTTTAGCTCACTCAGCAACCGTATGATTATGATTTTGCCGAAAAACAACGAAAAAAGTGAAAATTAGTTCCCGGCAAAATTAGTTCCCTTAAGGTATCTCAACTTTTCATAATTGTTGGACTGTGTACCAAAAAATTTAGAGGTTTTTCCGGACCATAGACGAATATATATATACAGACAGTATCTTATAAGACAATATCCTGAGACAACAATTTAGAGTTAATTTTGATTGGTCGACTCTTTGATAAGCTTTTGTTGACTCAACCACTTCACTCAGTTTTGTTGTGTAAATGTAGTGTGGTAATGTCCCCATTTTCGCCATGGTTGTTTCTTGACGTACCGTTCTTTGCCGAACTGCTTTCGTATAATTGTTAGCCCATTTTTCAACTTTCTGTTTATCCATTGGGATAAGAGATTTCTTTTTCGGAAGGAGCGCTGCCAACGTTTTGAAGTTGAAACTTCCTTCTGGAGGAGGATACCAACTCCCCTTTCTACTGGTAAAATAATGAGCCGACCAAGGTTTGTTCGCTTGAGAGATTCTTTCATTGCACGCATGAATTCTCTTGCATATTGATGCTGACTCATTAGAACATGTTTCACGTGTGTGGTGGAATGAAAATGCTCATCATGCTCAGAAAGTTGGCGTTGTTGAATTTAAGCGACGAAAGATTCTCAATCAGTCTCGTAATGGACCATTCCGTCAGCTGCAATGACACGAACGACTTTGTAGACACGAACCCTTGAGCACCAGTTAATACAGCTGGAACATTGTTTCCGCTGGTCTGAATAACTTGCTCGAATCCAGAAATGATATTACGTGACTGTGAAATAATTTTTAATCATTCGGAAGAGCTTTGAGTTCGTAATCACCTAGAATATGTGGTGTTTTCAGCATTAAACGATTATACTTCTTAGAAAAAAATGCTTTAAAAATATTCGACTAAACGATACGTGCATGGAATGGTAAATCATAGTAACAGAAGGATCGCTCCCCCTTCAATGGGTCAATCTGTTACGCCGATTCCCTTTGCTTAAAATGTACGGATGTACCTGTCCCAAGAAAAATACCTTTTTTCAAGAACTTTCGCCAAAACAAATTGTGTACATATAATTATGCAAGTTGCTCCCTAATTTGGGTAATGTTTTAAATACTTACCAAATTAGAAGTTCTGTCTCCCATCGTTACAAATTTCCCTTTAAAAACCCTTTACCCCGCATCTTTATAAAAATCTACCTTGCCTTATTATTTATACCTTCCCAGCTGGCACACAACGTTGTTTCTACATTTGTCTAACGTTATATATGGACGTTATGAACGTTAGATGGACGTTGAAACACCCGGGGGGGAACTCGATTTTGAAAACGACCGTACGTTCGGCCAAAAATCAGGTCTCTAAAATCGTCCTTACAATGCCGGAAAAATTGGCTGAAAATCGACCCTTACAGTACAATTTTTTGAATTTCTTTGCCCTTTTCAGGGAAAATTTTTTTGAAATTTCTCAAATTTTACCTCAAAATCTGGTATTTTACACCCTTAGAGTGCACTTTTTCCGACTTGCTCACAAATCAACCCTTACAGTGCACTTTCCAAAGTCCAAAAAACCTACCCTTAAGGGCCGCACGTCCGGTAGGTCACTTACCTGGAGTGCCCCCCGGGTTGAAACAACGTTATGTGCCAGCTGGGTTACATTTTTGGGAAAGCTTTACCCCTCCCCCTTTGTAATAGGGTAGTTCACACTGAAGATTTAAAAGAGGAGGTTTAAGATTGCACAAACAAACACGTCATACCTTTCTTCTCATGAATGCTCTCAACAATTTGGCAATTGCCTCCAAAAACGTTGCTGTGTGGACTATTGTTGATGCTATCTTTATCCGGGGGGGGGGTACTTAGGCAAAAACGGATGATGGGTATGTGCAGAGGGTAAGGGTCGGTTTTTTCACCTTTTAAAGTCTCTCTCAGAAAATTTTAAATTAGTCTCTCTAAGGGTCGGAAAATTCAGGATCTTTAGGAAATTTTTTGATTTCCAGAGAAAAAATTGTAATAAAGTCTCTCTAAGGGCATGACTTTTTTCAAAAATCAGTCTTTCGCCAACCCTAGTACCCCCCCGGATCTTTATACAAGACGTTTGTAGTCCTCAATGCAATATAAAGAACATTGTCAAACAAGTATTCGAATACTTAAAGCCCCGTTTACACTTTAACTCTCTGGTTGTGGTGAGAATTGCGTACCGGATGTACCGTCCTTCTATGATTTTCACCGAAATACCGTAGATTTTTACTCAAAATACCGTATCCCGAGATTGAAATCTGACAAATACCGTCACCGTGGGTCATCTGAAATCCCGTCATCCCGTAGTTTTTTTCACAAATACCGTCATCCCGTGTTTAAAAAAGCCTTATCCCGGATACCGTGAAACCGTACGCCCCCCCTCGCATGGGCTCAGTGGATCGGTGAGACGGGTTTGAGGTCATTAAGTTGGCTCTCCAATGTTGTGACAAAAGTGCCGGGATTCTCAAAGTAGCGTAATTACAAGACAGAACTGGCTTTTCAAATATTTAATTTCACCCCGATAATGGCAATTTTACATCCCGAGAAATTCCAGGCCTGGGAAATGCCCATTTTCGGGATGGGTTTTCAAATCTCTGATTTTTTGAAAAATAAATCCTACCCCGAAAATGACCATTTTACACCCCAAGAAATCTCAGGCCTGGGAAATGGCCATTTTCAGGGTGGGTTTTCAAATCTCTGATTTTTTGAAAAATAAATCCCACCTCGAAAATGACCATTTAACACCCCGAGAAATCCCAGGCCTGGGAAATGCCCATTTTCGGGGTGGGAAAGTTTTCATATGAAATATGTAATCGTTAAAAAATCTCAGGGCTAAAAAAAATCCCACCCCGAAAATGGCCATTTCCCAGGCCTGGGATTTAAACATTTTTTCCTGTGAACGTGGCCCATCATAGCCATACGGTGTCATACGGTGCCGTTTACTATAATTTATCGTTGCCATAATGTAATCGTTCGATAGCCCGGCTACCGTAAAGTTTGTTTGTTTACACCCTGCGCCATATTGAACTCGAAACACGCGGGAAGTAGTCCAAAAGCAGCAGAAAAAATCCAAAAAGTCTGGTAAGAAGCGAGGACCAGATCAGTACAAAGCTTTTTTTGAAGGTTTAAAAGACAAAAAGAGTAGTAAAGGAGGGAAATTTGAATCATTCCCAAAGAATGTCCACTAGAGTATCAGGCGAATTACAAACCTACGATCGGATTGGACCCCTCACATATGTTAATTTCAATGGTATACAGCCCCTGGGGGTATTGAGGGTACGGTATGTGCCGCCCTTAAGGTACCTTTTTTGGATTTTCAAAGTCCCGCTAAGGGTCGGAAAAACAGAAAATCAAATTTCAGTCCCACTAAGGGTAGGGTTTCAACTTTTTACACCAAGAAAGATCGAAATTTAGTCATAATTGGTCAAAATTGTCCCGGTAAGGGTTGTAAAATTCACAAAATTGTCCTTTGTTTTCTCCTTTTTAGTCCCGGTAATGGTCTGAGGGTCGAAAGTCGGGCGGCACCCCCCGTCAGCTCGCAACCCTAGTACCCCCCCCCCCCCGCCCCGGGTATACAGCTTACAATTGACAATATTAAGAAAGCATGTAATAATCACTTTCATCTTGAGATGAAACAGAACCAGGAGATCGATATTTTGGCTGGAGAACGTGGCCCTTCCTGGATCCAAATCTTAGAAATCAAGAAGTTTGTTCATCTTCGCATTAGATTCGTTCCTGGGAAAGCAAATAATGAAACATCATCTACATTTAACTCTTCATTGCCACCAGCCCGCAAAAAATCTGCAACTGCATCTGGTATTTCTAGTGATAATTTAACTCAAAAATCACACTTTCCAACAAGCAAGCTTCCAGTGGCAAGCTTCCAGTGGCAAACATCAATGGGCCACTTGTATCATTACCCCCATCAAAATACATGAAAATGGGACAACTGATTGAGCCACAAAATTCAAAATTGGAACTGTTTACATTGGAGGAAGTCAATGTCAACACAGAGATTTTCTTGTTTTTCATAAGAAGAAGACATTGCATTGATATCAAAGCGGTACGGAAAAACGAATCAGTTTAGAATTAAAACAAAAACATACGTTAAAAAATATAATTTTTCTCTCTTTTGTTTCTTAAATCAATCACAATTCAATTTCATTTTGATTTCATTTGACTTTTTAGACGATCATATAAATCGTGGCCATTGCTCAAAGCTACTATACTTTGAAAGAACATAGTCACAAGCTCAGATACCTACTCTTTTTTAACCCTTTCGCTAAAGCCAAGACTGTTGGAAAAGGGAAAGGAAAAGGGTCAAGGAATTTCCTCAATTGCGGGAAAGTTAGTTTTTAGGTTACTTTGAGCATGGTTTTACTTCTTCAAATCTTTGAAGAACCCTTTTCGTGAAAGACCAGCGCAGAGTCAGGAGGTATTTTACATCAATGGCTAAAAAAAGAACAAGCTATGACCCAGAAAAGTGGGATGACTTTGCTGAGGATATGAAGAAGAAAAGGAAAGATAACAAAATCGACACAGGAGCTGCCAGCAACCATCCAATCTTGAGGGACAAAGAAATGATTGGCCAACGCTTAGCCAGCCATGCCACAGGTATTAGACCAGCTTCTGTCTTGATAAAATTTTCATTCTTTAGATCTGAACAATATTTTTTGTTATTTTGCTCATTTTGTTTATTCTCAAGTAACAACTTATCTGAGAATGTCTACGTGTGTGTGTCTGGCTGTGTGTCTGTCCCTCAAAACTTTAGGGCAGGCTGGAGACTTAAAAACTTGGAGACTTTAGAAATGGTCCGATTTGGTTTTTCATTTTTTCAAAATTTTGATTTTAAAGGGTGTGGTCATCACTCATTTATTTCAGGCCCTATGAGACTAATGCTAAACTTTAACCCTATTTTTATCAGGGGGGGATGTTTTCCACCAGGCTGAAACTCTTTTGCTAATAGCTCACTGAATATTTTTTTTAACACTCTGAAAGTTTTTGACTTTTAATATAATCTTATTAGCAGCATGTATACCAAATGTTACAATTATACACCGACCAAATCAGGTTTTATGCCTTTTATGTGCAGGCATATCATAAAATCCAGCTATAACCCTGTAAAATCCCAAAATCTAAAATTTAGCATAACTTTTGATTTAGGCATCCAACTGACTTCAAATTTTGACAGGTTTTAGGTATCAATGATAAATTTTAAAAAATATTTCAAAAGTTTTCAAAAACTGCTGACGTCATCAAAAATGACGTCATTGTTTTTTGAAAAAAATTACTCATTTTCTGTATGGATTTTAAACCTCGATTTTATTAGTATGTTAAAAACCGGCAAATATGTTAAAGATATTCTTTTTGGCTTTTAGAAATTCGAAACAGAATTGAAAAATTTCCATTCGTTCAACTTTAATTGCTATTTTATTGAATAGTACTTTTTATTTGGTCAGCGATAATTGTGAAACTTTGTAATGACGTCATCACCTTTATGCTGACGTCATCACCTTTATGCTGACGTCATCAACCTAATTTTTTTCTATGAACTCCTTTTATGGTAGAGAACATTTGTGCCAAATTTAAGTCCATACCTTTTCTAGATCAAAAGTTATACAAGGCTGGTGGAAAACACCCCCCCCCCCCTTGAGAATACAAAATTCGAAAAAGCCTGATAATAATAGGGGTAAAGCACAGCCTCCTAGCTTTTAACTCAGGAGGGGGGGTCAGTACTAAAATCTCAGACATCATGACGTTTAGTGATATGGTGATACCCAAAAACCTTGAAAAACCTTAAAGGAAGAAATTTTGGCGGGAATTTAATTTGGCGGATGGCCGAAAAGGTTTTTTCAGAGGGAATTTAATTTGGCGGATGGCTGGAAAAAATAAATTTGGCGGTGTCAGGATATCTCTGTCCTAAAATCGTTTAAATAGGCTAAAAATTTGTTTTAAGGCTCGAAAAAGCACAAATTTGGGAGATTTGAATAGGATAGTGGAAAATATAAATTGTGGCGGGAAATTAATTTGACGGTTTATTTTCTTCCCGCTAAAATTTCTTCCATTAAGGTACCAAAAAGGTGGTATCCAGACAAAAATTTGACAAATTCTTATAATTTTTTGATTTTCTATCAGAATTTTTCTTTCTTTGAAGAAAATTTCCTGAGTCCAATTATTTTTCCATTTTGTCAAATGTCTAAAATGTTTGCTTAATTCATACTTTAATGGGATAAATTTTCGCGGGGATTAATTTTCGCGGATTTCGCGGATTTGGGTGTCATCCGCGAAAATAAGTCCCATTGAAAATTTGAAAAAGGCCCATCCGCGAAAATTAGTTTCCGCGAAATTTTTAATTTTATCGTTTTTTATTTTTTTTCTACAGGAGGGCACGCAACCCTCAAAAAAGGTCAAATCCTCGATATGCTTGTTAGCAAAAGATCGTTTTCCTCAAAATTTTCTTCACAAATTTAGAAACTTGGAAGAGGTATTGGAAAATTTTTTATCTAAAGTGATCGCTTATTGTTAAAAGCTTTTCAATGCTTGAAATTAAACATTTAAAAGGATATGTAAGAAAAGGAGGGAAAACGGAAAACAAAAGAATTTATTTTCAATTTAATTTTCTTATCCCGAATTTCTCTTCCGCTTTTTTCCCAAATAGGCTGTGAAAATTTAGCTCCGCACCATGGAAGTTCAAATTCAACTTTTGATAGTTGTAATACATATCTCCTCGCCCTATTCCAAAACACCCTCTTATTACTTGATAAAAAAAAATCTTAATTTTCCTGGAAAAATTTTATTTCAATGTTTCGACCCTTTTCAAATATTTTAATTTGTACCCCAATCCACGAAATTAAATCCCCGCAAAAAATCAGGAAATCCCTCATCCGCGAAAATTAATCCCCGCGAAATCTTAAAATTTCGCGGATGAGCTCAACCGCGAAATTTAATCCCCGCTAAAATTTATCCCATTAAAGTACAGTGTACTACTATCTTTTTGTGCAAAAATCAGCATTTTTGAGAAAAATAGTCCTGAGAAGACAGAATTTGGTCCAAGAAAACCAAATTAGGGTGTTCTCTATGTCAAAATATCCCAAAAGATTTTAGTTTGTATGTGTACTAAAATACCACTTCTCTAAAATGGGGTGGTGGTATGCAAAAAAATCCTCAAAAGCCCTTTTAGTACCGACCCCCCCCCCTGTCTCACTGAAATGTTAATATTTCGTCTTACATTTTATTGTTTGAACAGTGTATAGATAAGTATTACTTACTTACAGGTGATGCTATGAAGTTCAAGAAACTTGGTCCCCTTGAATTTGTTGGATACCCATACAAGGAATTTACAATTGACAACATTAAACATGCATGTGTCAACCATTTCAGATATAGGTTGTCTGTTGAAAGATCTGACTTAAAGTGTGATGTTTTACAGACTCAATTTGGGCCCCATGCACAAAGATAACACACATTAAAAGTTACAAAACAATATTTGTTCGGTTCATATATAAACCAAAGATGTCATTAACAGTGATGGAGGCGTTGAAAATGGGAAAAAAAGTCAAGCCAGCCATTGAAGACCTGTCAATCAAGTCGCTTTGCATCAAGTTCACTCGCAACAGGATCAGTTGTACTGCCATCGAAAGCTTTGTCATCTTTAATCACTCTGAGATCTTTTATAAATGATGTCCGTATCAAGGATAAAAGTTCTATCGTTCCAAAGTCGCTTTCCCTATCCCAAATGTTGAATGTGGGAAAAACGGTACAAACATTGGATGACTTTGAGGAACAAATGATAAAGTCGTATACGTTTAACCTTGAAAATAACTGTTGGGACTTATTTTGCGAAACACAAATACAGTAAGGGTAGAACCAGTTGCTTTTGACTGGGGAGCCTTTCGAAATGCATACAAAGCTAAGGTGACGCAAAACAGCCTTAAAAAGATTGCACCAGTCCAACAACAGTATGTTGTTTAACGGTTCCATGAGGAGACTGAGACAGAAATGAAGAAAACCAACGTTATATTCAACAATGAAGAAACTTTCGACTCTCTAGCAAAAAAAGCTGTGCAAATGCATACACTGGCAAAGAACTTTGCCTCTCAGTTCGCCAAATTCATTCTTGGTGGGGCAATTAAAGATTTTGGTTTGATGTTTTGAGTACAATAATGCCTTTCTTGGAGTGCTGGGTGATGGGATAGTGATGGTAGAAGAATTTATTGATGGGGATTTTGTGAAGTATGTCAACAACGATGGCGCTGTCAAACTTGGTTCAAAACCATATTGCTGGCAATATTGACCGTACACTCAAAGCTGAATGTTTCTGTCACTACACCCATGTTAAGTCAGATAAAAAATATCGTCCTTGACATACAGGATGTGGGCTACAAATTATGTGACCCAGAGATAGCCACCAATGACCATTATGACAAAAATGGAAACTTGAGGTTCTGTATGGGTAACTTGGCTAAACAGGCTATTGAAATGTTTGTATCTTGCCACGATTGTAACCGATTTTGAGAAATCTGAAAAACCTTAAATACTGTCATTGATATATACATGATTATAGACTTTATTTTATCACGTGTGACTGTTACTTGCAGTTACTTGACATCCTTTTTTTATATTTGTTCCAAATTTTTAACATTTTCTTTTTATTGGATTTTTTACTGCTGTTATCCTAGACTTGATATTCCTTTTTATTCGTTACAAGTTTTAAACATTACGTTTTTTGTTTGAATATTTTAATTTTGAATTTTCCCCAAGGAGGGTGAAATTTCAAAATCCCAACCAGTCCTCTGAAATGTAATAATTTGTTAGCATTTCGATGAAAAGCCCTGGAATTTGACATATCGGGTTCCATTATACTGTACTAATTTTCACTCAAAAAAGTATTTTTATTTTGAAATTGATAATTCGCTCATTATAACAAATTAAACTGTTATAAAAAAGTTAACATTATGGTACAACAGTTTCACAATATCGTAACATTAAATAATTTTGAACAAAAAGATTTGGTTTTTCTTGTGGGTCTGGTACGACAGCGTAACATTTTTGTCATAGATTGTTATCCATGAAATCATTTGCGGTGTTGAGTACTCCTGATTGAATTGCCACGTTTCTCAAGTCCTCTTCTAGTACATCTTTACCTACAAAAAAATAAAAGAAATTGAATATATCATATCGTACATCCTGTGCCCAAGTTCAGGAGTTGCCATAAAGCCATTATGGTAATAACCGGGAGGGCACATTGCTATACATTGTATATCATATCTTATAATTTTAAAGTAGAAAAATGTTTATATTTCTTTAACAGAAACATATTTTGCAGGTTGTTTCAGCTTTGATTTATAGTTTGTTAATAGTTTGATATACTTCAGCTGTAGGGACTAACACCGACAGAAATTTGGGCTTCAGACGGCACTACCCCTCGCGTATTTGTTTTTCTCTTTAACAAGGTAAATTTTATCTACCACATTCTTGAAGACCATATTTTTCTGGAAAAGCGTAAATGTGATTTGGGACACCATCAGCCATTAAGGTCTCCCTTTGGTGTCTTATACGATGAGGGTTCCATACAATGTCTTTGAATTCATTTAATTGGTTTTGGATTAAAGGAATTATAACATAAGCCAAAATATCCCTGAATAAAGAACATAAAAGTTATTACAGCAGAGTGAAAGGCTGAGCAGTTCACAATTTCTTTACGATTATTAGGCTCAAATTCTTATTGAGTTCTTAAGGTCAAATTATCTATGTAACCTTAACAATCATTAATTTTATAATTTTCATTTTTTCAGCAAAATAGACTTAAAATTGACTGTGACTTTTGTAATATTCCAGCAATGTTGCTAAAGTCTGTTCCAAAAAAAATGGCAGTCCGCACATTTTGATAAATATTGTTCTTGAATGAGAAAAGATATATTAAAAAGGAATAGCTCGTTGAAAAGATAATTCTGAGCAGACTATTTTAACGCTTAAAATTAAGAAAAAAATGAAGATTTTATCTACAGGAAAAAAATCTTATGACATTTCTTCTTTTGTTATTAGTTGGAATTCATTCGGTTGTGCGTCGATTGTCGCTTCGTAATTGGCAATCCATGGGGCGTTGTTTTTGAAATTCGGGCTGTTAATAAATTCTCTGTTTTGATTAAACTGGTTCGATCGCTCTTTGTATGTTTCAGACGGTTGTTTTTTGCAAGGAGTTTTTGTTTGAGACGTCCACAAGTCAATTTACGTTCTCGATCGTTCGTAATGGTGAAATCTCGTTTAAGTCGTTCGTTGTTTCGTCGCATCTTAGGTGTTCATTTGATTGATTTGGCTGATTTCCTTGCGAAGTTCAAGAATCGTTGCGTTGATTCGTTTGATCCAATTGTGTGTTTTCTTTATTGTGATTTTGTCGGAAACCATACACTTTTTTCGCAGATTTGAGTATTCGATAGCTGTGATGGCGAATGCACACGTTATATCGTTGATTTGCGTGATGTCGTTGCATTGATATTGATTGACGTCAATTATTTCGTTAACAATATCACAGCTTCGTGAAAGTTTTTTTATATCCATTTTTGAAGTTTTCTAAAAATTTTTCGAAAGGAGTTAGTTTAGATATGAAATAATGTTCCTCAAACCTCGTTTGAAGATTCATCCCTCTGAATCATAACGCCTTCGTTTCCTGCCGGTAGGATGTTGTTTTCAGCTGGTGGTGGCTCTAGAGGTGAGTTGGCTTGTTCTTAGGGTTGTCGGATAATCTTGGGCGGATCTTCATTTTAAACATGTTCTCCTTTGTCAACTTGCCGATCTTGATTGTGCTCTTGGTCAACCTCTTGTCTGATGGTGTCTATCTCGCGGTTCGTCGGCCAGTTGCCTCGAAATCGTTGATTTTGTTGATTTTCTGCCTTGACGAAAATCTGTCGCTTTTGGTTCCAAATGCGTTGCCCGTTGAAGTTTTCTCCATACCTCTGAATAAAAAGGTTGTGGAGGGTTCTTCTATATGTTGTTGGAGTTGTTTTGATTGCGATAAAATAGCTCCGGAAAATGTGTACATTCATTTCTTTCGTCCATTTCATCTGGCGCTGGTTGTTATTGTTGTTGTTTTGGTTTCTGCCAGGTGTTCCTTTAATAGTTTGGGAAGATCTTTGCACTTCATCGTCCAAAACTTCTCCTGGTTGGTTTTCCATTTTTACTGGTTTCCCTCTGAGGGACGTGACCCTTGGTAACCCGCGAGACAGTCGATGCGGTATGGTTTTTGTTTTGGTTTCATTAGAATGAAGTCGCATTTTCACCTTACTGCCAAGGGGTTTGTGTAAGGTTTTCCTTCCCTGGTGTTTTTTAATGAGACACCATCTCCAGCTAGGTATACCGCCTGGATGCCACTCCAAAATTTAAAGCCTACTGGGGGAAAGTCAACGCGGCCGATGCTGTTGTCAAGGACAAACTTCAAAATATATTGAAAGATGCCCAAGATCGCGAGAAATGAATCGGTAGGGGTGGTACAGTCACTTTTGGTCGGGGTTGTGGACGACAAAATATGTCGTTTCGTTCTTTGATAGTTAGGGTTTGAAATATGTCGTTCTTTAATAGTTAGGGTTAAGGTTTGTTGTTCTTTTTGTCGCCTTTTTATAGTTATTTGTCATTCTTTTCAGATTGTCTAGATAGTATTTATACCGTAACTACTAATTTGGTAGATTTATGGATTTTTACATATCTACACATATGGTAGAATTACAATATCCACACATATAGTAGATTTACGGTAGTAAAGCTCATATAGCGCACGCTCTCTGCTTAAAAATCTTTGTTGATTCTACAATTAAACAGACCACATTTAGCTTGCAGAATAGCTCTGATATATCAAACACTTTATAATATTACTAATAGGAATGATATGACATTGAGGGAAATTAGGGATTAATACCCCGAGTTTTATTTTGAAATAGTTTGAAATAGCACGAACGAAGTGAGTGAGCTCTTTTTAAAGAGCTTATCCGAAATGATTCCAGAAGTGAGACAGAAAATTTATGACATTTTACTATAGAAATATGATGTATTGCTCCAAAACACAAATTATTCCATATCACTTTCAAATTGTTGCAGATATTTCATAAATATAATGTCAAACAACAAAACCAATAATAAAAAATAATCCATTACACAACAATATTATTGGGAAGAAGATTCTTCCAAATTGTATTTTCTGCTCCTTTGCAAAGACGCCTGTATTATTATTAGCAAGTCAAGTTCATAATCAGTGCCATTATTCTTTCTTTCGTATCTCCACACAAAATGGTCACAAATGAAGTGTTCAAATTAGCTATATGGTTCGTATTTGGATATACTCTCCCATTCTCCTCAAGTCCACGAAACTCCGCCCATTTCTGAAAAGCATTTATCCAAATGTTCGCATTTTTGTTTTTAGAATTTTGCCATAATAAAAGAACAACATCATCCAACAACTTGACAAATTCAAAAAATTCTTCTTCGTACTTTTTTCTTGTATTTTTCCTCCTTTGACCATAAAGCTATACTCAAAATATTTGTATCGAATAATGCCAAAAATATTCAAATGTTTTGGAAATTCGATCGTACGTTTCGCAGTGAAATTATGTTAGGAGAAAATGGTTTTGATCAAAAATATTTAGGCGGGAGCGGGGTATTACAAACCAAGCGGGGTATGACGAAATAATACCCTGCCAAAGGATAAGGGCACGCAACCTAAATAAAATCAGTCATATAATTACATATAATATCAGTGTATTTGTATATAATATGTACTAGTTATCGCATGACTTCGAGTGCAATACGAGAAATATTTTACGAGTTCTGAGATTTTTCCGTAATATTTTTCCGAGCCTTTAGGCGAGGAAAAATATCGGTAAAATATCGGAACGAGTAAAATATTGAGTATTGCACGAGAAGTCATGTGATAACTAATTTATTGTCGACTCAAAAAAATTGTCCTCTTTTTGTTTTAAAAATTACTTCCGCCTTCTTCTGCTTCTGTGTAGATTCGAATGTTTTTATTCGAAAATCTAATTCGAACGTTAGATTCGAACAAAAACATTCGATAACTTCCCGCTGAAAATATTCACACAAAAACAAAATAGAGAAACATTTTTCGATCATTTTCGATCCAGAAGTTTTGTTTTGAAGAGTTGCAGATTTTTCAGAAATGTATTTGAAAGTTTCTAGATTGATAATTCAAAATGCAGATGACGTACAGTATTGTTTCGATAGAGAGGAAACCCTCCACCGTTGGATTAATCAGATTGATAACATTCAGTCTTTCTCTATGTTTGTGTTTCGATGACATGGCCATGGGAAAGAATAGCAGAGGAAAGGAAGTCCCACGATGGAAATGTATGCTTGTAATAATGGTTAAAGAACAACATTTTTTCAACAGCAAAACAATTTGGATGCTTTCTTGATTATCGTCAAGCTCTAAATGTTTCGAATTTTAGAAGAAAGATGTACTGTAATGATTGTTGAGTTGAAAAGTCAACGACGTACGTTGTTGTCGAGAACGAGAATTAGGAGAGAACTTTTATAAAAATCACTCGTCATTTGGTTTAATACAAGACATTACACTTTCCTTGTTATGTTATGAGAAATTTTATTGGCAAATATTGAAGAATCTCAAGTTTTTTTGTATGCATTGATAAAAAACTGTTTGGTTATCACACGGACAAATTTGCCAAAAGTTGAAAATATTTGGGTCGTGTCAAGTAGTTTTATAATTAATTCTTTGTTCATCAGATTTGATTTTAGTGTCTTTTATGGAAGAACTCCAAAGTAAAAGTTAATCTGCACATATTTTTGTTGCGTTTTTCCCTTTGATTCCCAGCCAAGTCCTGTTTTGTTTTGATTTTTCTTCCACCGCTTACCCAGTCCCCCAAAGTCAACGCGGTCATATTTCCAGACTAAAGAAATATGAAATATCGCAAATATCTCGATGCTCTCGACCAATCAAAACGCTGATATTTTTTTGGGTCGGCAATAATATGTGTTATATTATTTATTTAACACCAGTAGGGCACTAGAGCTTTCCTAAGCAATATTTTTCTTTTGTCCTTTTGTCAACAGATTGACATTCTTAAAGAAAATATTTTCTGTCATGAAACGAAATAATTTGGAAAGCCAATTTGACGCGATGGAAACAGAAAGGTTGTTAATGAATCCAAATCCCTTTTATTCTACCATCAAGACAAAAGACTTTCGCACATTTTAAAGTGCAATGGGAATTGGCACAATCCTGGGCGTAATAGTTGGGACAAAAGGGGAATTCCTTCGAAATTTTGATTATCAAGTGCCATAAATTAGGGCTGGGAAGTAGAGTTTTAAATCTGAGTTTTAAGTTTTAACATTAGACTTAAGACTTAGTACCTTAGGATTCCATGATCCTAAAACTCAAAAAAATTCCAACAAGGCTGAGAATATAGCCTGGAAGCCACTTAACCCCTCCAAAATTAAAATATCCAGTGAAATAAAGTGGAAATGCTAAAATCGCCATTCTCACCCGAACTATAAATTCTGAAAAACTTCAAAACAGCCAAAAATGTCAATATATTTCGTCCATGATTGCAGCACGTTTTATTTGAAGTTTTAACTAAATTAACTAAAGGAGAATTGATGGATCATACATAAACGTTGCACTTATATTAGGGATCTTATCTTAGAAACAAAATCATCGAGAGGAGTAGTCAAATAACATTTGAGTGAAAATTCTATTTGAATTTATCTCACCTACTTTATGAGCCAATGAATCATCAACGAGCTTCTGCTGTAGTGACGCCATTGAATCGCATTCAAACAATCTTTTATAGTGTGACGCACTATGAAATAAATAAAATAAAAGATGAAGAATGATTGTTTAAATACACCCCTGTATCAATGACCCAGTCAGAGCAGTCCTGGTCAATAACCCGGTAGAAAAATGGAATACAGGGAATGTGATTTACAGAAATATAAGGAATTTGAAAACTCACACGTTCAGAAAAGTTCTTCAAGCAATAGACGGATGCGATAATAGCGATTCTAATAACAAGCTGTTCTCTGTCAACAGTTCCGAACATTAACCAAGATAAACACTTTGCAAGGTCCGGGTGAAAGACGGCTCTCTTACGGAAAAACCTTTATCAGCCACAATACTTCTGTTTCTGTAATATGCAATGCATAAATTTAAAGGTATGGAAATTGTTGCTCCAGTAAAATTTTATGAAGCCACTAGATCAAACGACAATTTTTTAAACAGCAGAGGACTGGCTCCTGCCATCGATTTCTCAACCAATCCACCAATATGCGCCATGTTTTCAATTGTAACTTACTCCAGCCAGTTAGTGATTCGATTGTTGAAGCATTCGGCATATCCTCCTCACTCATCAAGTCCTTTGAGAAGAGTTACATTTCTATTTCGTTTCATATACACAAATTACACAAATAGATTTACTTTCAGGATATCTTAATGTTATAATATAGTGTGTTCGAAACTACATTAGATATAATAATCATATACCATTTTATTTTCAACCTGGTCCTCATGAAATGCATACAAAATCATATCCAGGGTTTGAACTGTTGGTATGTTGTCTTTGGTGTCAATAATACCAATGCACCAACACTTAACATTTTCCAACTTTTAATTGCACTGTTAAAAAAAGATAACATAACCCCCGTTTTTAGTAATAAGTTGGAGATTTGATATTTCACAGAAAAGTGCTACCAAGGGGTATTTCGGGTCCCATATCTTCCGAAGGACTTTTCAGTTTGCCTTGAAATTTAATAAACTTCTTAACCTAAGGTTGAACTACCACTGGTGTAAAAATGAACGTTATAGCATAAGTAGAAAAAAAGCTCAATTTTTGCAATCGCAAATTTAACCGCTAAAAATCGCGAATTTTTCAACCAAAAATACATTGAAATATAGCACTTTTGATTTTCTAAAACAAGCGAAAAAAATTTCCATAATTACATTTGACTATCAAAAGTTACAGGCATTCTTGTTTCCACTGCCAATTATATCTGGACAGACTTTAAAACAAAATTAACTCGCGAAAAATTTGAATCAATAAATATAAGTAACTTGCAGGAAAGTTAAATAATAAATAAAAGGCAAAAATTACATTCGGCTGTGATTTTCTTGTCATGCGTTGTGTAGGAGAAGAAACATAACAGCATCTTTGTTAAAACTCCACTTTCCTTGACCTTAAAGATAATATTTAATCAAATTTTGTTTTTTATACTTTTCAAAAATGTTAGTCATCAGTAGTCATTTAAATCCTGCAAGGCCATCAAGTTCTCAGCCAGCATTATTGACAAATATTGTTACGAGATCGCAGTAAATCTATTCAAGATTAGCATGAAATACGTACATTTTAGGACAAAGTGTTGTCTTCGAGATTCTTTTGGCTCTTCTTAGATTGGCATCTGCTATGTATTTGGTTTTCTACGGTGGATATCTTGGACCCCTTTTACCCCCAGTTCAATGTTGGATAAAACTTGGTAAACAAAAGCAAGCCTTTCCCACCTATAAACATTGATTTTGGTGATTTCTCAAAGGTTTTTGCCAAATATTTTGTCCAACATTGTAGATGAAAGTTAAACCTAAGTTACACATAAATTTGATAATTCCCGAAACTCAAGGTTTTGGCGTAGTTTATATGGCCGGTTTTTTGGCGTGTCTAATTCAAATATATAAAATCGGCAAAAACGAGGCAAAAGTTTGATATTAATTGAGATCGACAGTATAAACTGAAAATTTATTTGAAGTCGACTTTAGATAAGCTTTTATTTTGAACTCGACTTTAAATGAATTGAGGAAACCCCTCTTTTAAACAAAAGAAACAAAGAAGTTTGGTGTCTTTTCACATGAAAACATTATTGTTTGAATTAAGATCGACAAAAAAAAGGCCGTTTAAACCAGTGCCGATCTTTTGCCGCTCTTTTTAATTAAGTTCAGCAAAATTTGCCGTGTTCAATTGTTAAGGTCGACCTCAAATCAAAATTTGATTTATACAGCCGCTCTTTTGCCGCACTCAATTAGACTTAATTTTTTTGATGAAGTTATTTGAATTAGACACGGCAAAAAACCGGCCATATAAAATACGCCTCTGATCGTGTTTTTTTTTTGCTGCTGACAGAAAGTCAGTCTGCATCTGATACTGTTAAGCAAATAACATGTATTACTTCAACCCCTCCTTGTTGTCAATTTGATTTTATCAATGTCTCTCAATTTAAGGCTTCGATGGCTTAAAATAGTAAGATCAAGTCAAGAACTTTTAAAAACTTTTTGGACTCGAAAACACCCGATTTCATATGGATTTGCACAAAAGTACTCACGAAAATGGTGAAAATAAGAACATGTTAAGAAAAGTTTTTAAAATTAAAACTCAAAAATCTAAGAACATCCATTTGATGTTCTTATAAAAAACGTATCTCAAACAAAACACGTGTCGAGCCCTCTACATTTTGAGACTAACTTTACGAAAAATAGGGTATAAGAACATTACATTACAGAAGTTAAAAGTTCTTATAAATATAATTAAAGTTAATCCATTGGCAATTAGCACCTGTTATGTTCGATTATCTCTTAATTATAATAGCTAATGTCCTTTTCAACGAGTCGTTAATCTGTTTGGTTAATTGCTTTAAAGTGTGTGTTTGATTTCTTGTGAGAAATTTTTTTTGTTGAGTTTGGTTTGAGAGAGAAAATGTCAATAAGTCAATATGTTATCTCTAACTCATCCTTCTGAGGGATTGGAAAATGAACAGCAGGTCAGTTCGCTTAAGTTTGCTTTATCTGGTTAATGTATTTTGATTGTGTTTGGCAATTTTTTTCATGCAAAGTTGTCCATATATTGTTATTTTTCTTTGGTTAGTATCGTAACCATTCTTTTTGAGAGAAAGTAGTTGGGAAATAAATTGCTTCGTTTTACATCCAAGAGTTTCTATCCCGTTTCTATAGCCTCTTCAGGAGTTTCAACTCAATCGGTTATCAAAGCCCACAGATTTACTAGATGTTGTGCTTTATGCCATCGCAGGCACGAAAAAGTGAATGTTGCAAGAAATATAGTTTCAATTGTTTTCGAAAATCTGCGAAGCTTCTGATTGGTCAAGTGCTGAAATTCTATTGTAATATCACGTGACCCATGTAAACTTTCCAACCTAACCACAGCACACTTCTCAGCAAAAGCACGCCTCTAGCCCTTCGGGTTTTCTAATTAAAAAAAAGATATAATTACTTTCGATTTGTTTAATATGATTTCTTTGATACTTATGCAACAAAATTGCCATTTCTTCTGTGTAATGATTTTTTTATTTCAAAATATCAATTTTATATCTTGAGTCACGACACCTGAGAGGCCAATCGATTTTCTGGAGCTTTCTTCGAGAGGGGGTGCTGTTTTCCAAAAATTTTGAAGCCTTCGGATGTTCTTAGCTTTTTGAATTTTAAGCCTAAAAATGTTCTAAACACTGCTTAAACTTGTGTTCTTATTTTCACCGTTTTGTCATTATTTTTTACCATTTTCCTATGAAATATGGTGTTTCTTGGTCCACAAACAAAGCCTTAAAATATTCTTAACTTGTTCTTAATATCTTGGCCATCGAAACCTTAATGTTTTTATATACTTTTTTCTTATTAAAAAAACGTGTACTAGAGTTTCTACGTGTAAGCATGTAAGTACCACTAAGCAGCTTTGTATAAACTCTGGCTGGAAGTAGTTTCTCAATTTAGGTCAACAAAAAAAATCTTTTTTATTTTTTATTTTTTTTTTTTTTTTGATGTTGCAGTGCAGAGATTTCAATAATCAATAAAAAAGCTTTCCATTTTAATTTTTCATTTTCTTATCAAGCACATTGAAATATAGGAATTAAATGAAAATGACCAACTTTTTCACTCCTTTTTCGCGCTGTGAAGTTTTACCAAACAGCCTCATCTAGGTCAAATTTGTTATTCAAAAATCTCTTAATTTTTTAACAGACACATAAGAAATGAAAAATATTATTGGAAAAATAAATTGAAACCTAATTGAGCCCCTTACCGATAAAGTTTACAAAATAGTTGAATGTTTTTTTTTTAAGATGAAAAGAAACTGAGTATTATCACAGTCGAGTAACAAAATAAATCTTACCGCGTAATGTAGATAGACCCTAAAAAAAAGTTTCATCACATGAAAATTACAACTGATATGTAAAGTAGATTAAATTGATTGAAAAAGAAATCTTTTGATTTTCTAACTGGATTTTCATTCGCTTTTTTGTGTTCTATACCGTCTATACGTTTTTCATAAGAACAAACTATATAAGAATGAAAGGTTTTGATATGGTCAAAATATTAAGAATAAGTTAAGAACATTTTATAAGGTTACACTTTACTTCAAAACATCCAATTTCTTAGGATATTGCACAAAGATACTCACAAAATCGTGAAACTAAGAATATTTTAAGAACATTTTTGTTTCTAGAATCTTAAAAGTTAAGAACATCCAAAAACTGCTAAATTTTTTAATGTTCTTATTAAAAACTTCAGTTTCGTCGGCCATGTTTGATTCTCCTAGTTTTTTGGATTTTTAATCTCAGACTATTTAATTACCATACATTTCTTCAATTGGATTATTGTCTTTTAAAAAAAGGCTTTCGAACCTCTGCGGCAACAGTTTAGTTTCTACGTTTTTTTGGCACTTTGAGCCTCAAATTGTTCTTATCCTGTTCGTATGGGTATAATTGAGAGGTATTCTATGCTTTTTACCCAATTTTTTACTTCTTTGACTCCTAAATTGCTTGAAATTGGGGTAACTTTTAGTAATTTTTATGTTCTTAAATTGTTCTTAAATTGTTCTTATTTTTTGGCTATTTTGAGCCTCGTCGTTCTTATAAAATTGTTCTTATAAAAGAATAAGGTTGTGGTGTTTTGAATATTTTCCCAGACTTCAGCCAAAATGGTCTTGTAATAGATAGATATACCCTCCGATGCATCGGAATGGGACCTACCCACGATGGAGTAGGAATGACAGCGCAAGCAAACATTGCAACCCTGCAGATGCGAGCTGCCGAGCCATGGTGTATACCACGACACTCGAACTACACGGGAGAACGGATGTCCTCGCAGTGGTGTAGAACCTCTTAAGTGTCGTAGCACACCACAATGCCTGTAATATCTACCCATACTCTTGTATCAGAGTTATGGTACCCAATTCCTCTCACATGGCATGGGTTGACCCGGGCGAAGGAGCATTTACTTGCCAAGTGAATCGTATTGCCACGGTGGGCATCGAACTCGGGCCTCGTGGACATAAGTCAAGCACGATAACCACTATACCACAACGCCTTTGGTCTTATAAACTCAGTTCTAATAAGAAAAAGCGTGTATTCATCACGTGAAATCTTTATAACACTTACTTAACCTCATGCTAACTCTAATTAAGAAAACTAAATACCAGCTCAGTGTAAACAGTGCCGTAAAAATTGGATAACAACAGATGAAAAAAAAGTGAAAAAAAATCTCTAACTTTATTAACAGTTTTTTCGTGTAATATGTTATGTTAGAGAGTATTATATTATGGTATATAAGGGGAACTTCGAAATGGAACCTTGGCAGCTTTAAGACTGTTAATTTTTTTTAATTTTGGTTTGACAGTTCTTTATTTTTGGTGTATGTGTACAGTCAAGTTCCTAATTCGAACCTTTATTATTTTAATCATCCTGTAATTCGAACTTTAAAACACTGGTTTCCTCAGCTGGAAAATCGCATCAAATTCTCTCTATAACTCGAATATTTCTCTGATTGGAAGAGAATTAGCGATCTGTTGCAAATCGAATTAGAGAGAGTCAACTGTAATAGAGTCTCTATAACTCAAACATACAAGGAGAACCCAAAATATGTTCGAGTAAATGGGGATTTTGAGCATGGAAATATATACACGTTATTTTTTCTCGATAAGAATAAACTATATAAGAACATAAGGCTTCGATGGCCAAAATGTTAAGAACAAGTTCATTTTAAGGCTTCATGGGCTCTAAAACACCAAAATTTCTTAGGAAATTGCACAAAAATGCTCACAAAATGGTGAGTTTAAGAACATTCTAAGAACATTTTTAGGCTTAAAACTCAAAAAGTTAAGAACACTTCAGATGTTCTTAACTTTATTCAAGGATTTTGGAACTTGATGTGTCGGAAATCTTTCGAGTTAGGAAGACATTCGATAAAATCTACACGTTTTTTATAAAAGTACACGTTTTTTTTTATTAGAACCTAGTTTATAAGAACATTGAAGCTGAATTCGTCGAAAAATTATCGAAAAACATCGTAATAACATCGTAATAACATGCCCAGCCTCAGTTTGGAAAAAAATGACAAGAAAGTACAATTTTTTCCTCTTTTCAAGCAGTTTTAACTGAACTTAGGGATGGATTTTCTAAAATCGAGAGTCAAATATTGTCCAAATTTTATCAATTTTAAGTGCTCTTTATTTTGCATGATATTGTCGATTTAGATGAGTTCTTAGGTGTTCTAATAAAAAAAAAACGTGCAAACTTATATAAGAACATGATGCTACGACGGCCAAAATATCAAGAACATTTTCATTTTAAGGCTTCACGGACTGAAATAATTCAAAACGTGTATCTAAATGCTTTTAAAAGTTTATTTTGTTCTTTTGATCACGCGATATATGTGATCTATCACACATAGAATTCATGAAAAATTTGCGTTTTCAAACAGTTCAAAAATGTTTCCTTAGATAACATTTATAAAGTTAAACGTTCCGCTGAGAGGTTGTTCTCTAAAGAGTTCTTGAGTGTGAATGTTGGGATTTTGAATCTATTACGTTTTGTGTTTTTGTGTAATGTTTTGAAATTTTCTGATTCAGACTTTTAAGTTGTGCCTGGTTTTTAAATTTCACTACTATTGTATTTGTATACATATGAATAAATAAGAATTTCTGTCCAACTATATTCACTCAGGAGATTTGGGTGGCAGAGCAGCATTTGCATTTCGTCCTTATTAGGACTCGTCAACACTGCATACTCCACCCTACCTGGCTAGATCGATTTAGCCAGCATCTCTAAACCACAAAATCACCTGTGGTTCAAACTGAGAGAAAAAGTGGACAGAAGAGAATTTCCCTACGGAATTCTTTATTGACTCCTTTGGAGTCATATATTATGTAATCTTGGTTAGATTGTTGTAGATTACAATTTTTTAAGGAATTTGTAGAAAGTAATAATCAGTGACAAGATGTATTGACATTTTTGGGTATTTTGTCGTTTTTCTGAATTTGAAGCTCGAACGAGAAAGGTGATTCAGTACTTCCACATCATTGGATATTTGGATTTGGGAGGTTTTCAGTGGCTTCCAAGCTATATTTTAAGCATTTTCAACTTCTTCAATCTTGGCTGGCACCTTTATTCTAAAGCTTCATATGTTTCTGAAATCCAACATACAGTATCCTTTTTAAGATTTTACTGTACACGTTTTCTTTTGAACAAACTATATAAGAACATAAGGCTTCGATGGCCGAAATGTTAGAACAACTTAAGAACATTTTTAGGCTTAAAACTCAAAAAGTTAAGAACATCAAAAGGCTTCAAAAATTTTGGATGTTCTTATAAAAAAACGTGTACCAGGATTTCAATCTCATATTGTTTTAATGTTTGGGCAAATCGAGTCTGGTGTTCTTAGATAAATTGTCCTTGTAACCAAATAGTTCTAGACTGTGGAATCTAGTTAAACCAAACTGAAGAATTATATCATTGTTTTTGAGTCAGGAATAAAATAAGGCCTAGAAATACTAGAAATAGGGATGTTACATGTTAATACAGGCTTTTGTTAAACTAAAAAGGGGAAATGAACTAGAATTTTAGGGGCTTTAATGTTTTTTGTTCCTCTTTTTCCTTTTTTACTTCAATTAATTCTATCCGTCAAATTTTCTTATACATATGTTTTCTTCCCCTATTTTTCATCATAAATATTTTTTGCGATTTGATGAAAAAATGTTTTTTTGGTGAAATTCTTTGGACGTTGAATTAATTTTGAATTTCACTGTTTTTTCTAATGCTCTACCGATGAGAATCACAGGAAAAGGGGTTGTTACAATGGGGAAGGGAGACTTAGTTCTAGTTTAGACGCGCTGCCTATATTCCAACTGTTTGAGTAGGTAAAAAGTGGGCACAAAGTTGGCAATTAAAGTTTTTGCTTGAAAAGGGTTGAAAGAAGTTATTGCATTGACGTCAAAAGAGGACAATGCGCTAACTTTACACAGCTAACTTTATGCCCACTTTAATTTACAAGTAGAATAGGCAGGGCGTAAAGTGGGCTGTCTAAACTAGAGCTTCTCCTTGGTAAGGGGGCATATCTTCACATCCTTTATTTTGCCAAGGTGTTAAATAGTATCTCAACATTTTGGTGTTACATTTGGCAACTGTAAAGAACGTTCATTTATGGTGATGATATAATACACTTATCAGGCCTCCACTTGAGAGTGGTTTAAATTACTCTCTCTCAATCGAATTGTTCAACATTTTCGACTTTCGTTTTACCACCCTAAAACTGTCCCTAAAGACAATAGAAAAACGTGTAAAAAGGGATTGGATCGAGTTTAGGGTGGTAAATTATTAATAAAGTGGCACGCGTCTGTCCGCGCGACTACGGTCGAAAGGTGTATTCGAAGACCCCTTTTGGTCCCTTTGAGATCAAATAAGAGACTGAGTCAACACTGTATTAGCCTTGGAAAATTCAAACCCATTCTCCAGTATACCCCGGGGGGGGGGGGGGTATGGTACTTAGGCAAAAATAGGTGCTGGGTATGTGCGGACGGTAAGGGTCGGGTTTTTCACCTTTCAAAGTCTCCTTAAGGGTTACAAAAATCAGGAAATTTCAAAGTAGTCTCTCTAAGGGTGGGAAAAATCACGATTTTTAGAAAAAAAATTTGATTTTGAGAGAAAAAATTACAAAAAAGTCTCACTGAGGGTAGGAAATTTTTGAAAATCAGAGAAAATTTTTCGAAAAAGTCTCTCTAAGGGTCACTTTTTCACTAAAATTTGGTCTCTCTCTAAGGGTCGGTTTTCGGAGGTCCCGCCCGCACATACCCCTCATTCACCAACCCTAGTACCCCCCCCCCGGGCAGTATACAAAATGTCAACTGTTTGTGAGACTCGAATATCTTAAGGTCGTCTCAAAGTAAACAAAAAGGTTATTGATTTAAAAAGAAATGCTTCTAGCACTCACGAAAGCTTTCATATTGTTTTGATTGGCAATTTAACTTGTTGGCTGTTCTCCAATCTTTACGAAGTATCAAATTTCATCCTTGAAAGGTAAATTCAGGCGCAGGTCAAATCTTGTATGTTTTCATACGTTTTAACAGATTTCCTTTCGAAAACTTTAAAATGCTTAACGGTCTCTTATTCTTAAAAGCCTTTCGTGACAAATAATAGTCAGGTATTAAGTTTCTAGCGCCGAAAATGCCATTTCCCCAGCTTTAAAGTGCTCAATTTCATCAAGAATTCTGGCATAGGTCAAATTTATTATTATATTTAAGTATTCGTATCTTCTACTGACTGAATTTTACTTGCTGATGGTGTTGTGATGGAGTCTAACCCTTATAAACCCTGAAGCCTTGAAATACACGCTTTTTTATAAGAATACACTTTATGAGAATGTCCATGATGAAAATGGCCAAAAAATTAAGAATATACTAAGAATATCAACATCATTGAGTTTGGCAACAAAACCTAAGAATGACATCAAAGAATCTAAAGAAAAATTTTATAATTTTAAATTACTAACTTTCCGTACTTGGGGTTTAATATACCTTTCAAAAAAATACCATTTTATGTTTCCGGGCCCGGTTATTCAAAAGAAGATTAGCGGCCGATTAGCTTAATTTTTGATTAAATCTCGATTAGCGCCGATTAGCACTGGACCGTGGGTTGTTCGGAAAAAAAATTAAGCTTAAATCTGGATTAAATTCCAATTAGGCTACATTTTAATCCTGCTCTGACCCTACAAAAATGTGAAGTCGCTGCATTGAAGTGATAAATTCCAACAAAAAAAGCTTTTCGAATGTTTTGTGAAATTAAGAATATTCTAAGAACATTTTTAGGCTTAAAACTCGAACGAACTTATTTCCCATCCAGAACACCCGCGCGTGGAAAGTAAAATCCATCGCTAGATTTAAAAAAAAATGCAGTCCTCAAAAACAAAGGAACTAGATACAATCCGTCGTCATGATTGCGGCGCGTTCTGGATGGGAAATAATTGGCTTTACTTTTTCTTGCCTGGGAAAGGTTAGAGATTCTACTCAGCCCTTCGGGCTTTAAACTCAATGCATTGAACAATATTTGCCTACCAGTGCTATACTCACTAGGAATTCTTGCTTGGTTGGAGGATATGATAATCAAATAAATAAACATAGTGACGTCACAGCATGATAGCGCTCAGGAGCTAGCTATGTAAAGAATGTTTTTATCTTATCTTTCTTCTATGTGTGTTTAATAATCAAACTTTATGATGAAGTCGTTTACTTCTCTTTTGCGCAATATTGTTTTTATCGTATAGCATTGTAAAAAAAATCAATATTTTTGGTATACACCTTTTTGACCGTAGGCAATTGGTGGCTACGATCGAAAAGGTGTATTGCATGACCTAGATTTTACTGTTAGTACTAGCCTGGATATCCGAGCTGTAAATTCTTATCTAATTTTGGGTCAAGCTGGAGTTTTTACAAGTTCTTTGATGACTCTGTTGGTCGTTAAATGTTGAGACAAACGATTTTATTACTTTTTCTAAAGAACGCGTCATCCCTATTGTTTAAAAATAACCAATCAGTTAAGCACCTTGTAAAAACTCCAAGGCATCTCCTAATTTTGATGTTTCTACTATCCCATCTGGCACATAATGTTGTATCAGCGTTCGTCTAACGTTACATGGATGTTGTGAACGTTAGATAAACATTGAAAAAACGTTGTGTGCAAGCTACTATTTAAAACTTGGTCTACCTAGATGCTTGTAAACCCATGTTCGGCAATCTTTAGCTTCGCGCAATAATTGAATCCACAAAGTACGCATGCGTGCCCAAATAGGGCACTTCTCTGGTGTTTTGACGCTAAAAAGGCTGTATGTACTTAAATTTTTGTGATTTCAGGAGGGTTTTGGAAATTATTTTTAGAATGAACCTGCAACATTTCTCCCCCAGAGAAGTACTTCATTGGGCCCCTTTCCTTAGACAATGGACAGCGTTATTTTCAATTGAGAAATTATACGGTCTTTTGAATTCTCTACACTTATTTAATTGTTGAAGCCTTCGGATGGATGATGGTTTTAAGCCTTAAGATGGATGATGGTTTTAAGCCTTAAGATGATCCTGCCCCTATACCTTTGGACTATGATTAAGAAAAACTTCCATTCTGACCTGGTCTATAACTTCCAATTCAGTTCAGAGAAAGAAAAGATATTTTATTCCAGTTCCATATCGTGTTCTCATTGCGTGTTCTCATTGCGTGACAATTTTCAGGCAATAAGAATCGCTTGCATTTTGATAATATTTAAATGAACAAAAACCACGATATCAGTTAGCCTTATGTTAAGAGGTGACCAATAGGAAGGAATTCAACAGGGTATGATTTTGAGACTTTTTTTGTGCCTTGGGTCACCGTAGGTCATTACACCTTGTTACATTTCCCTCTTATTCGGCCAGCTTGTACGTTTTTTTTATAAGAACATCCGAAATTTTCGAAGCCTTCGGATGTTCTTAACTTTTTCAGTTTTAAGCCTAAAAATGTTCTTAATATTTTCTTAACATTTTGGCCATCAAAGCCTTATGTTCTTATATAGTTTGTTCTTATTAAAAAAAAACGTGTACCTTAATCTAACATTATCAAAAGCTGTTCATTTGATTTTGGTAGGAGTGCATTTTATCCTGTGGGCAGATGCAAATGTATTTATTTCTCTCTCTCTATCTTGTAAGTTGGGTAACTTTGCCTTTTTGAGATTTTCTCGTATTGTACTCCTGCTATCGTTACAGTTGATGCTCTCTAATTCGATTTTCGAGGGTATTGGATTTTCATCGAATAAGGGAGTTCATCGAATAGGCGAGTGTCGTTTATGAGAGTTTTCTGTTGACGATGACTTTCCATATTATTGAGTAATAAAGAATATCGAATAGGAGAACGTCGAATTAGACAGTTTTCTGTTGACGATGACTTTCCATATTATTGAATAATAGAGCGTATCGCAAAGTGGAATTTCGAATCGAAGAAAGCGACTGTATTTAAAAAGTGTTTTGTATTCTATATTTAAAACAAGGCTCGTAATGCTTTTCGAGAAATTGGTATCGTGTCCCAAATTTTCGAATATTCAAACAGCCTTTCGAACAAATGTCAATGATTACGGGGGTGTACGATTAAATTTTCTCGGCGTAATGTAGTTGAAAACATCACGTCATGGATATCTGGCTCATAGCTGACAGATTATGAAGTTCATACGAGCAACGTACACGTTTTTCTTTTTATAGGAACATCCAAAATTTTTGAAGCCTTGGGATGTTCTTAACTTTTTGAGCTTTAAACCTAAAAATGTTCTTAACATGCCATTTTTCGAGTATTTTTGTCCATTTTCCTATGAAATTCGGTGTTCTAGAGTCTGCAAAGCCTTAAAATATTCTTAACTTGTTCCTAATATTTTTTTCATCGAAGCCTTATGTTCTCATATAGTTTGTTCTTATAAAAAAACGTGTACTTCAGACGTTCATGACGTTACTAAAAAATTTACAGGTCTTAAACAAGCAAGGTGTGAAAATTCCAAGCACTTTTTTGTGGCCAAAATACTCAATAGTGAAAAATTTTGTGTCAAATATTTCAAAAAGATAAAGATAGTGAGCAAAATCAGAATGTCATTCAATTCAATTCAATTCATTCCTTTTTATTTTCGCAAATAGCATGCTTAATACCTGAAAATAAACCCTTCATAAGTGGCCTAGAGGGGGGTTTGAAAAGATTTTGGTTACTTTCGAAAGCCAAAACTCAATTTCTAAGTCAAAAAACGGCCAGTGACCAGAGTGCTTGGAATTTTGCCTGGCAAGGTGTGGCATTATAGAAGTCACATTACTTTATACATTTTCTGGGATATTCCAAGTTGAAAAAAATGCATTCTCAACACTTTTTGCGTCCTGTCTGAATTTGTTTTACATTCCATGACCAATAGTATTAACCATTAGCTTTGTTTATCTGCTATATGACGCATTATTGTATCATTACACGTTTTTTTGGATAAGAACAAGCTAATTTTTGCTCAGGCTTGCCTAGCTTCTTATATTAATTTTTTGAAATTTTCAAGCTTAAATGTTGCACGCTTTAGTTTCTTTACTTAGAATCTGAAAATGGGCCTAAAACCTGTTAAAAATCTGTTAGATCAGCATTTCTGAAATCTAAGACTCGTATTGTTCTTAATTTGTTCTTAGATTAGAGCCAATTTTCAGTGTCGTGCACTTATGATATTGTTCTTATGAAAAAAGCGTGCATTTGTTTTTGTTGTAAGGAATTAATTTATTAATTTTTGAAAGTCTTTCCTAGGAAATTTAACCAAGTTAGATCATCATAATTAACATTACATCATGTTATTACACCATTATTGTCGTCATTCATTCATGGAGGAATTTGAATTAAGGAGATTTGCATACGTCAGCAAAAATTGAATTTCCTTGTGGTGAAATGTTGACATTCCTACTCCCTTGATCCTTTTTGCAAAGTTTTGTGCAATTGTATTTCCTCCATATAACGTTTTTCACAAGAACATACTATATAAGAACATAAGGCTGCAATGGCCCTAGCACACCAAAAGTTCTTAGGAAAATGGACAAAAATACTCACAAAATGGTGAAAGTAAGAACATGTTAAGAACATTTTCAGGCTTAAAACTCAAAAAGTTAAAAACATTCAACAAGGTTCCAAATTCTTTTGATCTTCTTATAATAAAAGTGTAAGAGCTTTAGTACTTTACTTTTTCCCACACAGGGCTCATAAATGCTGAGTTTACTCCATTCATTATTGTTATTTGTCTGGTAATTCAAAATTGATTTAAAATTAAAAGCTTTTTTTCGACAAGGAATTCGAATGCCATTATTAATTAATTAACAACGTCAAAATAACGTCATCATGTAATGTTAGATGGACGTTTTCATATGCCTCTCGGAATTTTCATTATGAGACAGGCTGTATAGTACAAAACGTCAAACAGCGTTCATCTAACGCCCATAATGTCAATCTAACGCCCATAACGTCAATTTAACGCCCATAACATCTTTAAAACGTTAGATAAATGTTCAGTGTCAGACGCATATTGACCTTTCATCTTTGTTCGATTGTTGTTTTGCTTGTTTATCAAAACCTTGGACCCCTCCAGCTTTAATCCTATCTTCCTACATTTCTGAATTACACCATCGTGTATGTATTTTTCTGCAATTTTCCCAGCAAATATACAAAAACATATTTTCCCAGCTTTATCAATCAAACAACACGCCTACATGTCTTTTTTTATAAGAACATCCGATAATTTTTAACCCTTCCAATGTTCTTAACTTATTGAGTTTTAAACCTGAAATGTTCTTGGATTGTTCTTAATCTCACCATTTTGTGTGTATTGTGCAATTTTAGAGTCCATATAAAGCCTGTTTAAGTGTTCTTAACTTGTTCTTTATATATTGGCAATTGAAGCCTTATGCTCTTATATAGTTTGTTCTTATGAAAAACGCACGTAACCTGTTTACCAGACTAATTTATTTTCCATAGACAATGTTGACTAATGGAAGCTCTCTACAGTCACAGTGAACTTTCTCTGTTGTGAACCTTTCTTTAAACCATGTTCAGACGTTACGGTTTCGTATCGCTGCGGTGTAGTATTTGTTACGGATAGGAAGTGTTCATACTCATTTCGGAACGTTTCGGAGCAAGAAAACGGAGCAGTTCCGTTCCGATGAAAATAGTGCAGCGAAACCGTTTCGATCCGTTTTGCTTTGTAATGTCTTCTTTTTTGATGTTCCCAATTATGACGTTCACACAGTGTTTCGGAACAGCGTGTGAGCGTGGTCTTAATTCGATCTAAAATATTGGTTCATTCTGCCGGACAATCGCAAACTATTCTTACCGTAATTAGCAGCTTTACTTAGTGCTAAAAAAGGTTCCTGGATCCTTGTCTTGAGGAATTAGAGAAAGTCAACTGCTTTTAGTTTTTTTGAGTTTTGAACACCGAGAAAACTTTGCTCAGTCTCTCGTTGGGTGCCTTTTTTTGAAAAAGCTAACTAGAAAAACAGTAGAACATTCGCCTTTCCTTTATTTATTTTTTTTTGCAAATTTTGGCAAGAGAGTGTCCTGCGTAAGGTTCAGCTCCCCTCCCCCTAGGGATCCCCCGTTTTGAGGATACAGTATTACAAATTTTTGAAGTAGGCCAAAGAGTCTTGTTTCAGCATTTTTGTTATTTTTTCAAGTTTCCAATAGTTTACTTAAGGTCAATATTTTCTTCACTGTCTTTAGTTTTATAATACATGCTGTCACTTCACTTATGTATATGCCTCTTATTTATAAGAACAATTGAATTCTATTAGAACACGAGGCTCAATTCTAACCAAAACCTAAGAACAAATTGAGAACAGTCTCAGCAACAGTATACAGAAATAGCTCAGAAAATGTAGATATTAAGCCAAATTAAGGATTTTTAGGCTGGAAACGAGGAAAAAAATAAGAACAGCCAAAATATACTTGTTTTTATGAAAAGTGTGCACATTCTTACACTTGACGCACTTGACCATGTTATACATATGACTGTGTATTTTGGACATGTAATATGGTCAAATCGATTACGAACAATCAATGTCTCTCCTTATACAAGCAAAGGAATTTGAAACTTTCAATTTTTTCGTTCATAAAAACGTTATGTAAATGAACTTAAGATTATAAATTTTTCTTAATTCTTAATTCCTTCAATATTTCAGATATTTAACTCATTTTTGGTATATAAGGCTAGACTAGAGTCTACTTCTTGCGAATTTTTCTTCCTTCCTGATAATTTTTTGCGACACTGAGTTTTCCCAGCTGGCACACAACGTTCTTTCGACGTCTATCTAACGTTCACAACGTCCCTAACGTTAGAAGAACATTAAAACAAAGTTAGCTGGGTAGCGAAGTGCGTAATCCAGTTTATCGAAAAACCATCAGTTTTTTCTGAGCTAGGGTAGAGCTAGTATACACGTAATGTTAAGGGGTTCGGTTCACATTCAGCAGTGTTTAATGTCGTCAGATTTCAATGTATCAGTAAACACGTCAGTACAATAATTTTGAAAATCTAACGTCACTCTAGACCCTAGTAAGCTTCAAATTAAATCCCTTGACCAGGGTCACTTCCACGAAGCCCGTTTTGCCTGGGGATAAATACTGGACATTTTTATGTATATATTCATGCAAGAAATAAAGAATTAACAATTGGTACACGGTGTTTCATGCTGGTGCAATTTTCAGGCAATACCGGTGTATTGAAGATTACAATAGAATTTATCTACAATAAAATCTACAATACACCTGTATTGCCTGAATATTGCACCAACATGAATGACAGTGTAGCAATTGTAAGTTAGCTCTTTGTATCTTGATATTTCACTTAAATTTTTTTCGATATTTTCTTGAGCAATTTGTGATTCTAGTTATTTCACTGTATTCATGCAAGTAGAAAAAGCTTATGTCATCTGAAACTTTTTTCCTTGTTTTTCCTTGTCAACAAGGGTGTATCAAGAACATGCATGCGCTTCACGATTCCTCTCTCTGCATTATCATTTGATCATTCAGTATTGTGACGTCATCTTAGCGGGATGCTCTTAATCCCCGTGTATGTCCTTTAGAATTGAATACCATTTTATTGATTTTTGATTTGATAAGATATCTCTTATAAGAATCATTACGCGATGAAAAGATGTGAAGGTTTGATCTGAAGAAATTAAATACAGTTGATGTTCTCTATTTCGACGTCCTACTACTATTCGATAAAATTGACAATCGCCGTCAACAAGAAACGCATTCAATACGCTCCCTTATTCGATAATATTGAAAGTCACTGTCAACAAAATACTCTCATAAACAACGCTCTACTATTTGATACGCTCCCTAATCCAAACCCTTCATAGCAAATCGAATTAGAGAGCGTCAACTGTATAATGAATTATAGCAAGCTTATTCCAAGAAATTTGCTCATGATAATTAAATTTTGGCTTACTGACAGTTTCTGACTCATTCGACGGAGATGCCAAAGAAAATTTATTAAATTTGATGGCTATCAGTTAAAGATAATATCTGTGGTTTTTGACCAAAATTCTTGAAAGAAATTCTTTTATTCTAGAATTGGGGGCCTCGCATGGCGTTCGAAATCTATTTAGAACGCCATCGGGCCTCGTTATCGGCGGCTAACTTCTTTGCTTTGGCATCGTCTGAGAAATGCTCAGTTTTGTTTAAACCGTCTGTTTTTTTTCCTATTCAAAGAGAGGATATTTCTATAAGGAAAATGTTTGTATATTTCCCTTTGTCCACTTCTTCTTTCAGTCTGCGCCACAATTAGTTTTATGGCGTGAGATGCTAGGCAATTCGATCTGCCTAGCCAGGGTGCAGTATGCAGTGCTGACGAGTCCTAATAAGGACGAAATGCATATGCTGCTCTGCCACCCAAATCTCCTGAAAGAAGATAGTTGGACAGAAATTCTTTGAATTTCTTCACATATATATATGATTTTATACTGATTGATTTTGTTTGCATTGAGAGTGCTTTTGATGGGAACTTCTACCGTATATATAAGTTTGGGATCTTCGTATAAAGAAAGGTCAAGCATGAAATCTATTCGGTGGATATTCAAATTCCTAGCTTTATTAATAGTTTGGCTTTGATTCAATCATGGAATTATCATAGACACAATTATCAATTTCTCATGTTCAAACCTTGTCCGCAGTAAAAATCCGCATTAAAATGTTAGCCTTTGCGGACAATGCCTGTATATCGATTGTTTTCTGAAACAATGGAAAGACAATACTTCGCTCTCCACCGTTTCATTCGATGTTTATTCAGAGTCTCTATAATAAATCCATGATTCAATATTTTGGCTTGACTGTTATTTTGAACCTTGAAAAATTTGAAGTTTATCCTTTACACTAGATATTAAGGGGCTAATTATTTTGATGGGTTGTCGATCTTTGTCGGTCTACAATACAGTAAATAAATTTTCTTGGTTTTGAATATCTTGAATATAATTTTTAGATTTCGAGATGTCTTATACAGTGGAATCTCTATAACTCGAACCCGCACGGGGACACAATTTTTTTTGGTTAAGGAAATTTCGAGTTATGGAATATGGTTTATAAGGCATTGTTAACTGAAAGGAAGAGAAAACTTGTTCGAGTTAAGGAGATATTCGAGTTATAGAGGTCAGAGTTAAAGAGACTTGACTGTATTCAAAATGACAATAACCAATTAATTACGTTCCATTGTCTCACAGGAGAAAAAAAAAGAAATTAAATGAAAAACTTCCTCGTACCGAACTAAAATAAAGAGTTCTTAAAATTTGATTGGACGAAGGAACGAAATCTCTTGAATTTGATTGGTTGATAAAACCAGACGAGTTATGAAACAACCAATGGAGAAAATGGTAGAACAGTTACATTTGTTTCGCTTGAAATATCTACTGGAACATTTTAAAGATGATACAAGCACACCAAAGTAAGTTTACCCGCCACGAACGGCTGTTTTCCTGTATACACGTTTTTTCCCTATAAGTACGTCCAGAATGTTTTGAGTTTTTAGCCTAAAAGTGTTCTTAAAATGTTCTTATTTTCACAATGCTGTGTGTGTTTTTTGTATGATTTTCTAAAAAAATTGGTGCTTCAAGAGTCTGCAAAGTCTTGAAATGTTCTTAACTTGTTCTCAATATTTTGGTCATTGAAGCCTTATGTTCTTATAAAACATGTGCATTTACCTGGTGTCCGGCGAAACCACCGAGGGTCTGTGCATATCTATTTTCAGTACAACTGTAAAAATATGAGGGTGTACGATTATGAGAGCAATTTTCGGGCGTACCCCGGGCGTACATACCTTGAGTTCGCAGTTCAGTTCAAATGCCATCTCAGTCAAGGGTGATCTAAAGTCCAAAGTGTGCACCATATTTTGCTATCATGTGGAAACCAGTCTCAAGGGAAACATTCTAATTATGCTGACATGGTTCCCATTTGGTAGCAGACAAGAATACACACTTAAAAAAAGCGAATAGACCAATTCGGAAAAATACAGTTAGGCACTATCTTCAAGCAAACCTCAAGCAAGCTGCCTGTTCCTAACTGACATAAATAGTCACCCACAAAACAAAAACAAACAAAAAACTATGAACAGGTCCAAACGGGGAATATATGAAGACTTTGAGCTACAAGGTGTTACTAAATCAGCCTGTACATATTCTTTCTACCATTTCATAGGTGAATGGTAAATGGCTGATCTTGGGTGAAAATGACGTCACACGAAATTGGTCTATAGACTTTAGTTTTAAGATTTTTTAAAAGGAAAGAGAGGTTTGATAGATCCATTGCAATCATAAATGTTTTACCAATAATTTTCTGGAAATGAGATTTGCTTTTCTCTGATTTGATTTAAAGTAAACTGGCTTTAATAATTTCCACGTCTCTCCAGGAAAAATTTATTTTATGTAAAGACAAAGTTTATCTTTTTTGAATTCGGTGTTTTCTTTTGGTTTTCAAAGATCTCTTTATTCTTTGTTTATTTCTTTGCAAGCTTCCTTGTTTAATCACAAGGGGGAAATCCTCTGTGTGTATTTTTCCTTAGCGGATTATATAATATTCAATAACACAATGTTTGTATTGACCTGAGGCTGATGGTTTTTAGTAAGAACATTTTAGAAGAAATATTTTTTTGATAGTCTTTCATTAAAGTCTCTTGCTTTAAACTTATTTCGTCTGATTTCTATGTTACAGCCTCTGCAGCGTAAACTAGACGTCAATCGTGGCTTTTTTTCTGTGCAATAACGTCTAAATTCACTTGTTGCGACTTTTTTGAATGTTTAGAGTCCAGGTTTCCGGGCTCTGAACATTCGATTTCATGACGTTACTTTAAGCTTTCAAAACTCTTGCACAGTAGCGAAAAAAACTTGATAAAACTTTTCAGTCTCAGAAGGTCAGTGCCTTTATATAACTTTGGCACAGTTTCTTAATCCCGGTACAACATTTTTTGAAAGTGGTATCCTATATTGATAGCACTACTCTATGTGGGTGAAAAATTTCGGAAAAATTCGGAAAGTTGATTGAATTATAAATTGACCCACATCGATTAGTGCTACCATTAGGGTATCGCCTTTCTAATAGATCTAGTTGAATATTGTAGATATAGCTTAGCCCAATCATGGGCCCCGTCAAAGGGGGGCCGGGGGTCCATGCCCCCCCCCCACTTTTTGGTAGTCCATGTCATACGTTTTAAAGAGTTACTATTTTAAGCTGGTTTGAGACCAAATCAAACCACAAAAACTATTATTCTCCCCAATTAGATATCGTTTTAAGGTGTTTTGAGGGTGTAAAAAGTGAAAAAATTTCTTCGTCGCCCAACCATGGTGGGCGACATTTTTTCCCAAAGTGTTGGCCCCCTCACTTAGAATGGCTCGCCAGGGCCCATGCCCAAGGTTTATAAAGATCAGTGCTCGGAAGCAGTTAATTCTTATAACCTTATTTCTAATATAAAAATCCATAGTAATAGTTTAACCAGTCTACTCTACACCATTTTTTCTAAGATTATACAAAATTTTGAAGCCTTCGGATGCTCTTAAATTTTTCAGTATTTTTGTGCAATTTTCGAAGAAATTGAACTTGTTCTTGGTATTTTGGCCATCAAAACCTTATGTTCCTATATAAGTTATTCTTATAAAAGACGTGTATATACATTAGAGGAACGAATGTACATAAAAACTTCTAGTGAATAACCGCACACATATAATAATAAGAAAAAGAATGGAAAATGAAGAAGAAGAATATAAGGACACATAAATAATGTCTTCCTTATTCCATATTTTTCATTGAAGAATATTTATTACGAAGCGAATGGTGTTTATTGAGTAGAAAAACAACAACTTCTTTCTTCCTCTAAAAAAATTCTCACAAGAGAAAACCAGCAAAAACACGTACATGTTTTTTTATTTTTCCCATCTAGATCATGTACAAGTATTACCATAAGTTGTTTTTTTTTCATTTCTGTCCTTTTCGACTTGTTATTCTGTGGTTTTTCTTCACTTATTTTTTGAGATTTTTGGGAATATCATGTTTGGGAATTTGTTTTTCGTCATTGTCGTTGGTCAGCTGTTAATAACATTCAAGCAACGTTCATTAAACGTCCATCTAACGTCCATTTATAACGTATGATAAACTTTGTTTGTCAAAATAACACCCCACGCTCATAAAAGAGCTTTATATAAATTCGTCTGGAGTAGTTATCAAAACTTATAGCACCCTGAGCTGTGTCTGCATGATTGGGTATGTGGCAGAATTAATTCCAGTGACATTTTCAAGCTGAATTACAACGTTATTTTATTTGTTGCTGATTAAATTCAGGTCTCCCTCTATTATTCGAATCTCTCTATAATTCGAACAAAATTCTTGGTCATTTGAAGATCGAATTAGAGAGAGTGAGTCTTTACTCTTAGAGTGGACTGTATCTTGATCAAAATATTGAACCTGGGTTTGTCAGCTTTCGGTGCTAAGATAGATAATTACTCCAGTCAAATTAACAATATAAAAAGAAAAGCGGTTGTTATAAAAAAGCATAGATATTATTGTTGATTACGATGAAATTATTCGAAGAACAAAGATATATCTCCTACAAAGACAGGTATGAGTTTAGTTTTTTATCTGATTGATTGATTGATTGATTGATTGATTGGTTGAGGAAACTTTTTATTTGTCAGAATTCAAGACGTTTCGATACTTCTTGTATCATGATCACAAGCAAATTCTAAGATTATGTTAGCATTAGATAACATTTTTTAATTTTCTTTTCCTTTTCACATTTCCTCTTTCTCGTTTAAAAAACTAAAAAACTCGATTTTTTCTTTCCGCCTGTTTTAATTTTCAGGAATAAATAGCTTCCTCCTTAAAAAAAAGGAAGAAAAATAACTCTTCCAGCTTACCTTAAACTAGAATGAACAAAATTTGAAAATCACGTAAAAATTGCACTGAATACAACTGTTTCAACCAATATTATGTATCCATGATATTTGTTTTGAAATGTTAGTTTTCGAATTACTAGATAATCGTGTATGGTTTTCAAACTCCCTTTTAAAAGAAGTTGATCATGTTACATGATAGTGGAGACGACAGTTTTGATTCTTTGATTTAAAAAAATTGATTTTTATATACATTAGAAGATTTTTTATAAAAAATGATAAAACACCCCCTCTTTCTGAATTTGGAATGAAACTTTAATGTGCCTTATTCTTTAGTTAATCTTATCGCACATTCGTGACAGTTTTAATCTAAAGCAATCTAAATTAAATGTCTCCTTGAATCTGGAAGTCTGTTTGTTTGATTTTCGAGGTTATTTTCAAATTTTCGAGGTATTTTCATCAAACTTTGATAGGGTTTTGGAATATTTATGTTTAAAATTGTTTTCGTGTTTTTCGGTACTGGTAGCCAGGCACGACGCACTAGGTACCGTACCAGATTTTTTCAAAAAACCCTGAAAAACCTCTTTTCGTCGGTGAAAGAGCTGAAATTTCAACATTCGCCGTACCAGATTGAAGAAGTTTCAGTTGTGTCTGGTAGCCCAGCTGACACAAAACGTCGTTTCAACGTTCATCTAATGTTCACAACATCCATATAACGTTAGATGAACGTTGAAACAAAGTTGCGTGTCAGCTGGGGCTGTACTTACTTTTTGTCTTTTTTTTAGAATCACTGTTCTTATTAAATTGTTCTGATGAAAAGATTGTACAAGTTGAGCGCCTAAGTTCATAATCCTGTTTACTTCTTAGTCCTTCCGCCACATGGCATTTAGGTATGGATTTTAGAAGCCTCATAAATACCAAGTCAGTCACACCCTTTTGTGATTTTGTACCAACCATCCCAACTGGCGCATAACGTCCATATAACGTTAGATGAATATTCAAAAAACGTTGTAGGCTAGCTGGGACCGACCAAAACTTCGAGTCTGTTGAGTCTGTTGTTGTTCTGACTTGGACGTTTTTTATAAGAAACACGAGGCTCAATTTAGGTCAAAAACCTAAAATTATTGAGAATAAACCTAAACAAGCCAAGTATAAAGGGTGATAACATCCACCGGATAATAAGGAAGGGCTGTCTCACAGCCCCGGTGGAACTTTTTCCTCGGTGGCAATAAAAATTCCTATTGAAATCTCAATGGGGATAGAAATTTTATTGTTCCGAGGTTGGAGGAGATGGCCAAATGGTCAAGGTGCCAGTGCTTGAAACCATGGGTTCGAATCCCAGCTCCTTCCAATGTTCCGTTTAGTTCATAGATAGCTGAGACAGCTGGCCTTGGACTCCGTTGAAACAATTGAAAGGCCTAGATTACTGGCCTATCTACTTAAATATGGTCTTTATCTATACACCCAAGCTCGAGATTCTTCGGACTTTATAATTGAGAGATAGAAAAGCCGGATAGAAATGGTAATTGAACAAACCCTAAAACTGTTCTTAAAATACACTACAAAAGGACTAAAAAACCGAGAAAAAAAATCATGATATATTTTATCATACCTAGAGAAAGGAACGAAGAAAAAAAACACCTCCGCAATATAAAATCTTATCTCCTATATCTAAATAATTGATACCTAGTTTTATCCCTAAAACTTCGATTTCAAACGCAAACTATTATTCAAGTTTGCCATTTATTTTCTTGTGTTTTTCTTGCTAGGTATCTCAAAGTTGTTTTTTTATATCATACCATACTAAGCAGGGAAATTTGAAGAAGGCCATTATTTTTTTTCATTTTCAGCTTCTGTTTACACAAACGCATTTCTTATTATTTTTGGGTCAATTAGGGTTCATGGCCCCCGTCACCCCGTCCCCCATTATTTTGCAAAGTAATTTTTTTTACTTTTAAAAATCTTATATATACCGTTTAGAGGTTGAAATGATAATTCTTCGTCGAAAAATTTTCTTCGTCGCCCAACCATGGTGGGCAACATATTTTTTTGGCCCCCTCAATTCGATTCGCACACCGGGGGCCATGGGGTTTTAGGGAGGTATCCATCACTTATCAAAGTCTTTTGACAAAATTTTACTTTTATCATAGCTGATTAGTAACGTCTTAGGGGGGTGGGGGGGGGGGTCATTGCAATAAACCCATGAGTGGTAGAATGGTCTTTGAAGGCAAGAATACGGGATCAGTTAATTTATTTTAGGCATGAGTTAACCGGTTTTCACCGTTTTCACACGACACTTTCGCTTAAATTAATCCATTATATTTCAACCAAGAAGCCGTTGTTTAAAACAAAGGAGGTGTGAAGAATCTTATCAAGGGCAAATATCAGGCTCGGTGGAACGACCGTAAAAGTTGGGGCCTGAAGGCTCAAAATGAGATAAAATTCGAAAAAAAACTTTATTTGCTTAAAAGTGGGGAGGCTGGAGTCTCCCCGCTTCCGCCACGGGCCTGAATATACCTGTTCGAAAATTTGAAAATTGAGTTTTCTTATAAAATAAAAATGACTGAGTACAAACATGTGAAAGAATTAAGATTTAAAATCCCTTGCTTTCCTTCTAAAATTTCCACACTACCACGCATTCTGAATCAATTTCCCCTTTATTTTTTCCCCTCTGCATTTTCTTTTTTGTTATCGATTTTATTTCATCTTTTTTTCCTTTTTTCTTTTCTTTTCTTTGTATTTGTCAGGGTTTTTTTAACAGCCTTGATATATAGCTTGATACTTTAGTTAAAGGGAATAAAATGATAGAAAAATGAGAACCAAACTGTTATAGAGACTCGATGTTTAGCGGTCTGGTTGACAAGTTTATTCATTTCTTACTTTTTATGAGAGAGAAGACACCTATGTTTTTGTTTTTGTTGATTTGATAGTAAACTTTTTCAATATTTCTTGGTGTTATGTGTGAAGGAATTTTGGTTTAAAGGTTTTATTTTTACATAAGTGATGTTTCATATCAGGCACATATTTCATATCAGGACAGTGTCTGCCTTTTGTTATAATGAATAAGCGAGAATTTGCTGTGTTTGCACTTTTGAGGACGGTTTGTTTTTTGATCCGCAAAAATCGAGGGCGGTAAAAATGCTTTTTTAACCGTTGTCCTCAATTGATCAGGGTCTAGACAAATCAGAGGCTAACCGTCTCCGTCACAAACAAATACACATACGTAAATTCGGTAACGAAAAGCTCAGGGTTGTAGTATATACAAAAGTCAAAATCCATAGGGAAAACTTAAAAAAGACCCTCACAACAAAGGAACATAGATCTGATGAAAGAATTACCATATCTGCACGCTATGCACCAGAATAGCAATGGTTTTTGTACCGCTGATCATAGCTCTGCAACTTTGCTTTTAAGAGCAAATTCTTCTAGTCTGGATGAAACAATTGAAGAAGAAGATATGATGACGTCATCGGGACAAGATATGACGTCACCTTTTGTAGTTATGATAAATGGGTCCCAACATACAGATATGAGGTAATCCTTTTTAAATGGTACAATTAGCTTGAGGCGATATTCCACTAGTAATTCACACTCGTTTTTTTGGTGAACTAGGTGATGTTATCTACAGTAAGTTGTTCTAATGTCTACACTCCTCATCTAATTTCGACACCCTTCTTCAGAGATATGAAAATAGGAAGGTCGAAATCACTTATAGACAAAAGATTTTTTCCTCTCTAATCGCTAAGCAAAGATAATAAGTTCCAATCAGCAACTCCGACCTTCCTATTTTTCAAATCTCCGAAGAACGGTGTCGAAATTAGAAGAGAGATGTCGACATTAAAACAACTTACGGTATTGGTCTATTTTGGTGCGGTGGTACATACGCCATTCTTATTATAGCAGCAAAATGCCTTCATTTACTTTGGAACATTGAAACATAACCGTATCGTAACATTTGCACGTGGTGGTTCGGGTTACAGGTACACGCCTTTTGATTTGGCGATACAACAAGTCAGTTGGGCCTAGGAATTACCCAAAGCAAGGTTATGCAAAATCTGTTAGGCTTAAATTTAACCTTACACGGTAAGGCTGAATTCCTTAATTCAAACTTTCCAGATGTTAAAAATTTTCCCGACCTTTAATGTAAAGATTTAGCGTGTTGGATGAAAATCTCTACATCGGGCGAAAGAAAACCGTAGCCAGGCACAAATCACCAATAATATTTAAACATAAATGGTTCTATCCTATCAGATTAATGTAAATTCCATTCAAGCGATTTTCAAGGATTATTTTAATAGGTGCTTCAATAAATTAAGCCGTATTTCTCAATTCAAAACCTTCTAACTTATTTATGCTTTAAGCTATAAAATGACTCTCTCTAACCCGAACTCGAGCGGGAAATCTTATTTGCTCGAATAACAGACAGAATCGAATTATAGAAAATATTTTAATGTTTACATAGGACGATCCGAATAAAAGAAGTCCGAATAAGCATTTGTGAAGTTGCATTTAAAGCCTCGGTATACATCTTTTCGACCGTTGTCGCGCGGTCAGGCGTGTGCCACTTTATTATTTGATTTACCACCCTAAACTCGGTCCAATCCTATTTTTACACTTTTTTCTATTGTCTTTAGGTGCGAAAAAAAAGATTTGGACGGTTTTAGGGTGGTCAAACGGACAAGTAAATGCCCGCGCGGTAATTGGCGGCTATGGTCAAAAAGTTTATTCTGGAAACACATTTTGTTTCTATAAAGCATTTATAGCCTGGATTTAAATTCTCAATGCGGCTATAGTTTGGTGACTGTTGGTGAATGATTTACATTGAGAATTGAACGATTTTTGAAAAAATAACCGTACATAATACCGTAAGCTTTTGAAGAAATTTTTCACTTAAAGTATGTATATACCCTTATCGATAGATCATTAAGAGAAAAGGTAAACACTCAACTCATGATGTGTAGATAGGGGCTTATCTTTGGATAGTAAACACGATAATTTGATATCTTCTAGATTTCATTTACTATCTAATCAATATTGACTTTAGTAAACCAATTAATACCAACAAAAAAGTGACAAAAGTCCTGTGTAGGAGGGTCTTCCTTCACCATGGCCTCTATAGAAATAGGTATTTATGCACTCTGTCACGGTGTTTAGACGGTGAAATTTATGTATTCGCGCGCTAATCTTTAAGTCAGTATTTATAGCCGCGCGAACGTTTAAGAAATATTCGTTTGATGTTTTTATCAACAAGTTTTTTTTTATTCTTGAGAGTTTTGAAGTATGCAAAAAATTTTTTAACGAAATATCTCTCTTTTCTGTGAAGAGGTTTTGCTAAGTATTTTTGATGATAAATCTGGATTCTTTCGATCTTATTCTTAGCCTGCTTTTAGCTTGTATTATCCGAGACACTTGATTGAAGTGTAAAGTATTTATGTGACATTATCTAAATGGCAGTTTATCATAGCATTTTGTGGGTGTCGTTTAATCATATCATGGAATGATATTTATTCGTTTTAGTAGATTTCTTAAATAAGATAATATTCGTGTTGAAGTTTATTTGGATGAAATTTATATCAAAATTTTTTTGCTTGCGTATACGCTCTTTTTAACGTAAGAACAGCTAGGCTAGAAAACATTAAAAAAACAAGACTGATTTGAAAAACAAAGCTTAGACTGAAGTTACTGAGTTTTTTAAAGGTTATTCAAAGTGCTAAAAAGTATGGTGGAAGACTTCAATTTTAGAAACAAGACTGATTTGACTGATTTGAAAAACAAAGCTTAGACTGAGATCACCGAGTTTTAAGAAAATTAACCTAGCTGGCACACAACGTTGTTTCAACGTTCATCTAACGCGTTATATGGACGTTGTGAACGTTAGAAAAACGTTGTGTGCCAGCTGGGAAGGTTATTCAAAGTGCTATAAATAATATGGTGGAAGACTTCAATTTTAGAACATGATATAAACAGTGCCTCAGGTGCCTAAAAGAATAAGAAAAGCCGAGCTTTAACAAAAGCTTTCTGGTTCTTAAGAAAAAAAGAGTGTATCTGCATAGTTTTTTTTATCAAATATCATCTGGTCTGACTGCTAGATAGATTTTAGCGAAGATATCAAATTTTTTGTGTATGTATAGTTGTATAGTGTTGTATTTTTTCGCAGTAGTCTAGAATTGCATTACAAACACTTATTTTTGGAGATAAGTCTTTGATTCGATTAAAGTTGTAGAAAATTGATTTTTCAGAAGTCGTAAAAAATTTTCATTGCGTTATATTTTAGACAAAAAGTTTTGGTGCTTTTGGTTCTACAATCTGGAAAGAAGAAAAAAGAAACCCAATTTTGAGGTTTTTCGAGGGAGAGAAATGTTTTCAAACTTCTTTTATCACTTCAAACTTTTCTTTCGAATATTCTCAAGAAAACTAAAAAAAGGTTTTTTAAAGATTTCGGCTCAAGATAAAGAATTAGCAGAGTTATTTTTCCATTTTTTGTGAAATTTTCCTTTTTTTGTACCAATGAAAGGCCCTCTACGTGGTTCGAGGTTTAAAACGAAGGTTTTTGTTTTTTTGTGACACGTCTTTCAAAGTAACTCCAGTTCGTGTAATCTCAATATAAACTATTTTGTTTGTCATAGTTTCTCATAGGGGGACTCAAAGAGCTCTTGCTGTTTTTCATAAGGGCCTCTTTTTGGTAGCTCATTTAAGTGCTCTCTTATCATAGAATTCAGTATTTTGACCAAATGTATCTTACAAATCACTAGAAAGAGCTCTGACTAAAACAAAATAATGCGTCATCTTTACAAGTAGACCACAGTTCGGTGCCGGCAATTTTACCATTATGACTATTTTTTCGCCTCCTCGTTCATATCCATGAAATTGCCGGTACCGAACTTGTAGTTAGAATAGCTAAGAAGTGGTAAAATATTGGTAGAAATGATTTAACAGGTTAGATATCTCTTTACCGATTTCTGGAAGAGGTTTTTTAGTTGATATGTATGTTATAGGTTACTCTATTCATGAAATCGTAAAAATACTTTGCGTCCCTGTCTCGTTCTTTATTGTAACAGGGGTGTAATCTATGGAAGCCGAGAAAGGTCAGAAGGGTCAAAAACGATTTTGAGAGCGTGACAGTTTCTGGGAACGCGACAGTTTTTGGGAACACGAAAGTTTGAAAAAGATAACGACAGCTTTCGGAAGAACTCGCACGCTGACCCTTCTCGGCATTTATAGTAATCAAATCACATTAGCTCACTCCATAGCTCGAATATAGGTACAGCAGGGAATTGAAATTTATTTAAGGAAATTTCGTGTTTAATAGAGAAGTTTAAGGGACCCGGAGTTTAGGAGGCAATCGAGTCATTGAAACTCTGTACTTTTTAATAACTTTCCCCAAATAGCCCCAAAAGTCCACAGTTTTTTTTCATATTCAAAGTTATAGAAGTTTATTAAAAAGTTGGTTATGTATATGAAAATTTTTCTATAGTAGGTACTAATTCTTAGGTAAATTGTCAAAGGGCTCAATTTTTTTCCTTCCTGCACGTTTATGAAAAAAGAACTGCATAAAAATATGACATAAGTCAAATCAACTCCTATAAGAACAGCTTTCTTTTGTAATAATGATAAAATATTGAAATAAAAGAGGCAAAGAGGGGTATTTTTTCCGTTCCAAGGTATCGGTATTTTATAGTGTAAAACGTATGATAAAATTTTATTACTTTTCACACTAAAGAACTTAGAATATTAGTATTAGGGGATTTCAGATTATATTCCGGATGGCCAATACATTATATTATATAATATTTATGGTGAAAATCTTTTCTCCCTTTTGGCGTAAATTAGTGAAAATGTGGGTGAATTTTCTTTTTTTACAAAAAGAATATGTGATTTAAATTTCGCAAGTTAGGATATATTTTTTGAAGGTTTTTGATTCGGTAAAAGAGGATTTAGTTCAGTACTTGAATCAATACTTTAAGAACAGCTTTGTGGATACTCGAGTGAAAGAGGAAAAAAACGAGTTCGGGTCAGACTTACAAAACATAGTTAATTGAAGACCATTGAAGATCTTTCGGCTGAATAAAATTTAGTCCAAATTACGTGTTGTCACTTGGTCACGTGTTTCAGATGTGAAATGAGATCTATTCCTAATCCAATGGTTTCAACTCTAGCCTTGAATTATGTGGATTCTCAAAAGAGAGTGATTAAAGTACCTTAAGAAAAGAAATTTTGGCGGGAAGAAATTTTGGCGAATGAGCCCATTCGAATTTGGCGAATATTTGAGGCAATTCGCCAAATTCGCCAAAATTTCTTCTCTTAAGGTAATCTGGGGAAAAGTATTTTGGCCCCTGTCTGATTTTGCTCAATTGATTTTTACTCTAAAGTTCTTATAATATAGCGTGAACTATTTATTGATTAGAATTTATTTGATTGATTGAAACAATTCGTTTGGTCGTAACTCTGAAATGTTTATGAAGAAGAGGTCTGACCTAAAATTACGTCGCAGGGTCGACGGCGTTCTATCGTCGTCATTACCGACCCCAATGTCGCCGCTTAAGGAGACAACACCAGAGCCGCCCTTTCTAAGGGTTCCCTCTATCAGGTATGGATTTAAAAGAATTCAGTTGATTCTCTCTAATTCGACCTTCAAGGGACTTAAAATTATATTCGAATTAGAGAAAGATTCGAATAACAGAATCAGTAATTTATACCACGTTTCAGCTGAGCGGTCCAAAATTCTAGATCAAATTATAGAAATATTCGAATAATAGAGATTCGAATTAGAGAGGGTCGACTATATTGAGTATGTGTGAGCAGCTTCGAATTTTCATTTCTCCGAATCTCTAAAGTTTGTATTTTGAGACGTTTTAAAGCGCGCAGATAATGTTGTAATAGTGGACAAACTTCGAAATCTATTAGCTTTTAAAAACAGCTTTTAATCCCAGAACTAAAATAGGTCCAATGTTCTTTGTGCTGAGTTCAGAACTATCAATGTGAGAACACCCCCTTCTCACAAACCCACTGGGAAACCTCCCCACTGTAAAAATTGACCAGAATATTGTCCCCGGTGGAAGATCATCCTCCCATTTTTGTCCCCACTGAAAATAATCAAAAAAAGCCAATCCTCACAGCAAAATATTCCAATCCCGCTGAATTTTCTGACTTGAAAACAAAAGAATTTAAATCCTCGACCATGAAAAATATGGAATATTAACCCCCATTGAGTTTCAGTCCGTTACTTTTACTCCCACTAGCCGAGAAATCCTAGCGGGTCTGTGAGAAGGGGGCGTGTGAGAATTCGCACCAAATACCTTACGGAATATACTTAAAATGTGCCTTCATTTCTCAATAACAACTTTAATAATTTATGTTTTCTCCATTTCCTGTTTTTTTTGTACTTGCCTTGTCCCTCTTCCGTTCCCTATTATTTGTCCTCATTATTTATTTATTTTCTAAGTATGGCAGTTGAAAAAATGGTACGAACGTTTAAAATTACTGGTATTCTTTGCAATGAATAAAGTTTTCCGAAAATTACCAGGAATTGATCACTTTGATCTACTTGAGAAAAAATCTTTGTTTTTGTTTGAATCAAAGAATCTTAAAATGCAAAATACAAAAGCCTCGCTCTGAGTGCAATGTTAATGTTCGTTACTCTGATGACTCATGTTACATACAGTTTCAGTCCTAGAAGACATACTTCAAAACTACTCAAAGTGGTTTCGAACCATATCCTAAAGATTTTTCATTCTTCTCTTTCCAGCTTCAGTCATGGCCAGGAAGTTGAGTCATCGTCTGTAACGACCCAAAAGGGGGTTTCGAACACTGTCCTTAACGATAGCGACCGACTCCAAGTCCAATCGGTCACGAACTTCTCTCAAAGACGTGAAAGCTTCTTATACCGATCTGATAGCGAAGCAGAAAACTCTCAACCACCAAGGTCATCGAGGCATTCTTCAGTCTCCAGTGAAGGGTAAGCAAGACAAAACCTTTTCATTTTTCGTGCTCAGAATCTCCTTAAAATCTTCAAAGGGATCTCGAATTTTCAGATATGTTTTACAGAGGTTTATCGAAAAAGGCCTTGAGTCAGAATAATAAAATAACCCTTTATTAATTCTCTAGGGTAGCAAGAAATTAATTCGATATAAAAGTGCACTTAAATTTCAAAACACTTTTAAAACTGAGAGAACCATTGTTCAATATGGAATATTAAGAGACGACAAGTTCGCCTTCAATCTCTTTATTCCAAACTACTTTAATTCGATCTTTAAGGGTCTTAAGATATTTTTTTTCGAATTACAGAACGATTCGAATTAAAGAGTATTTCAAACTAAATTCCAGTTGGAGGGGCCGATGTTTTAGTTCGAATTACAGAAAGATTCGAATTATAGAGGTTCGAATTAGAGAGAGTTGACTGTATATATTTTCAATCTCTTTACAGGATACATGGAGATGAACTCGTCACGCCCTTCGCCCAAGTTTTATCCTCTCTCAAAAGCGTACGAAGTAATTTCGTACTGCTAACAAATATACGTCAAAACCGCCTCAGACGTGGTTCTGAAGGATTCCATTTAAATTCGAGATTATGTCAATTATATGAAATCAATGATGGCAGCATGATTCGCGATGACATGTACAAAAAGGTTGGTTTTATTTTTATTCGAAAAGTCGTTCGTTCGTTCGTTCGTTCGTTCGTGTTAAACTGGTTAGAAAAATGAAAGTGTTACTGCCTTAGTGTTACTAAACTTTTAGCACTCCTTAAGGGAAAAATCATTTAATAAATATGAGATTTGAAAAAACATACTTTCCCACTTCCAACGAATACCTGATTTTCATGTTTTGAAAAAAAAGGTTCTGTCTTGCTAGAATAATTTTAACGGATTTTACGGGCTTTTGCCGATTGTTCTCGTAATGTATTGTTTTTACATAACTGTTCTCGTTTCATATCAGGCACATATTTCATATCAGGACAGTGTCTGTATATTGTTATATTGTGCTGATATAAACAAAAAAAAATTTTTCTTTTCCTTTTTCTGACCAATCATCCGTGTTACAATCCAATGTGAAAAAGCTTGTGAATTAGAATTGATGAGTAAGCAAACGATATCACTCTTATTTAAAAACAAAACCTTTAATGTATTTTCTTCTCTCAAAAGCTAACGATGGAAACACTGAAGGAATTCGATTGGTGTTTAGACCAATTAGACACTTTAAGAGCAAGTATGTCCATCAGCGAAATGGCTTCAAACAAATTCAAAAGGTTATTGGATCGGGAATTGAAAGATTTTTCCGAAACTGGTGGATCTGAAATCTCAGCATGGGTCTTCGATAACTTTGTTGGTAAGTAATGTTATCGTTTTTTAATACACTTCTGTGTCACTGAACGGAACCCCAGCCCCACTGGAAAATTTGGCAGAATTTTCGTCCCCGGTGGGAAAATACCCTGGAATTTCAGCCCCACTGGGAATTTGACTTAGATTTCATCCCCACTTCGAGATCCAATGTTTAAAAATTGCACTTCAAAACCATCTCCACTGGATTTTTTACCTTGGAACAATAAAATTTTTATCCCCATTGAGATTTCAACAGGGGTTTTTATCCCCACTTAGGAAAAAGTTCCACCGGGCCTGTGAGACAGGGGTGTTTTAATATCTTTTGCGTTTATATGGATTTTGTTTTTAGAGGAACTAAGATTTTTAGTTCTTGCCCGAAACTTAAAAAATAAATGCAATACGCTTTTTCAGAAATTAATTGGAGGGCAATGACTGCTTTGTTTTGAATGTTATTAAATCCATTGACTCTTCAAGTAGTACTTTTATGAATAGAATATACTTCTTATGTTTTTTTACAGGAAATGAACTTATGCTGGTTTTGTAGTTTTTGCCCAAGTAATTTCGATTTAGAAATGCTGTAAAACCAGCCGGTTAGGTACAGGGCAGTTTTCTGAATTACCGGGCTTATTAATTACCTTTTGTATTTCCTCTACAGACAAATCACTAGAATCGCTACCAAATAAAGATTCAAGGAAATTAAGAGCTCGTTCAAAAAGTTTGGTTAAAAGTTTAAAGAAGTTGTCTCGAAGTGTCAGCTGTTCTGGCTCCGTTCCCAGATTTGGGGCTGAATGTAAAGACGAAGAAACCCTGGAACAGGTGTGCATGCTGTCATTTTTGTCAAGTCGAGATTGAAATTGTTCTTTTAAAATGTTGATTACAGTTACTCACAATGATTTGATTGCTTTTGTCTTTTGCTTTTTGTTTTTTACACCATTCTAAACTAAATTTAGTTTTTACAAAAAGTGCCTACCATTTTGTGAGTCATCAAAGCCTATCGTGTTTATATAAAGTTTGTTCATATAAAAAACACTTAACTAAAATGTTTTCCAAAATACCTTGCTTTTTTTCATATTTTATTGTTTCGTCTTAGATTTTCAACTGTGTTGACACTTGGGATTTCGATGTGTTCAAGTTGGCCGAATATACTGGAAATCGACCTCTCATGTCCATCACATACACCATATTACAGGTATAAATTACTTCCGAAAACTTTTATCATGAAAATAACCCCCCCCCCTATTTGAACCTGTATTTATACTTACATGAATCCCCTTGCATTATCTTTTAATTTGAAAATTTTTAAAAAATGTAATAATTATCATAATTAACTTGACGAGTTTTCTAGTGTAGATAATATCGGATCGGATCTTTTTCCACAAAATCTTTAATTTTGACGAGTTAATCCATGAAACAAGTCAACAACCTGATCATTCTTTTACAAATGACCAAAAATAAAGCTATATTTGCCACCTTTGATCAGAGTTCTATTGAAAGTGGTTCCCGCAAAGAAGCCTTTGCGGTGTTAAAAATTTACCTAACGTCAAACGGCGCTACATCATCATAAGTATGCAAGGAAAAGTAGATCTAGCGCTGTCGTATCATTATTTCGCTGTTGAGTAGTGCTACCATTAGATCATTACTTTCAAAGAAGTCACAATCAAACGGTTTTGGTTGTCCGTAGTTGATAAACTGTCTCCAGGGTTTATAGAGAGTTGTAGCTGTGTATCTATAACGTTAATCTAACGTTGAATGGACGTTCATGGACGTTCTTTTGACGTTTTGTAAGCAGCCGGAAAAACCTTTTTCAACAAAGTTTTCTATCCTCCTTTTTTCTAGACACGTGATTTACTGAAGATGTTCAAAATCAAACCCTGGGTTTTCTCCAACTATATTACGTTGGTTGAATCACATTATATCAAAGATATTCCATTTCATAATTCGACACACGCTGCTGATGTTGTTCATGCGACTCACGTTCTCCTTTCGTCTGGTGCTTTTGAGGTATGTTATCTATTCATTCTGGAGAGAAGAATCTCCTATTACGTTTTTTGCCGGAAATTGAATTTTGATTGCAATCAAAGTTCAAGTTGCGTTATCATGATGTAAGGGATACATACACTACACAATGGTAAGTACCGGGAAAGATTGCCACAATATATTGCCAGTTCCATTTGCAATTTTCCAACAATATAGAGGGTTGTTTACAGGAAGAAAAACCCCTTTTCATAATAGAGTAGTTGTTGTTTACTTCTTACATTGGGCCATTCCATTTTATATTCATACAGGGGGGGGGGGGGGGTGGACAAACATTTTCCGGGAGTAATCCGAAAAAAAATTCCAGGAGGTATTTTTTCATTTTTCTAAGGGTGTAAGAAGTTATTCTAAGATTTCCAGGGAATAGAAAATGATTTTACTTCGTCCACCCTCATTTTAAGAGATATGAAAAGGTTTGGTTTTTAATGGAACAGCCCATAACAGTCCGTAAACTATATTTTTTAAAGCTCAGTGGTGGAAACCTGTTTTAACAGTATCACGTATATATGGGAAATGTTGATATCATCTTATTGCATTATTTTGTATTTGGCAATCTCATTCTTGTTTATAGGGCGTGTTCACTGACCTCGAGATTTTGGCAGCTCTGATCGCGGCAGCAGTCCACGACGTCGACCATCCTGGAGTCAACAATAATTTCCTAGTCAACTCAAGTTCTGAAATGGCTTTACTTTATAACGACGAATCAGTCCTCGAAAATCATCATTTAGCTGTAGCTTTCCAACTAATGCAAGGTGAAAATTGTGATATTTTGGAAAGTTTTTCGAAGGCTGAACGACAACAATTTCGAAAAATGGTGATTGAAATGGTAAGAATGATTAAAGAAATTATTTTTTGTAAAGACACGCCTCTATGCTGACTTAGCAAAAAAAAACAATAGAATTTCTCAAAATCCCTAGAAATGGTGACATTTTTAAGATTTCACTTTCTCATGTTAAAACTCAGAGTTATAATCTTTACTTTCCAATCGTACTTTAAGGCACTTAGAAATCACTTGCGGTTTCAAAATTTTGAGGGAATTCCCCTTTTGTGCCAAATATTACGGTGGGGATTGTAGTCTAGTATGCTAGACGACTTATTCAGGCATAATTGGTGCCTAGGGACCAGAAAAACCGTTCGAGGAGAAGACATTTGGTTGGTAGATGTTCAAACTACGAAGAGTCAACTTATCAACTCGACATTTTCTTTTTCAGGTTTTAGCCACAGACAATGCGAAACACATGAACATCCTTGGTTCTTTAAAAACTATGGTGGAAACAAAGAAACTAAGTGAGCAGTCCATGAGACCAGTTCAACTTGAATCCACTAGTGAAAAAATGCATGTGTTGAAATGTTTAGTACATTGTGCTGACTTAAGTAACCCTACGCGGCCGCTTCCGATGTACGAGACGTGGGTTGAAAGATTGATGGAAGAATTCTTCAGACAGGTAAGAAAAATTTTTTTTAAGGTATCTCTAAAGTGTTATGAATCCATTGTGTACATATTTTTAGCACCCCGCTTCGATAACGTCTTTCTATTGGTCTAAATTTGTGGATGTTTTTGCGTCTAAACAACAGGAAGCCTTTGTAGAAGTGCTGTGTTCCTGATTACCCATGATTCATTTCGACCATGAAATGGCTTATTTCTTATAAGATGGCGCTCGTTCGTGAAAAGCGATATCATTCAGAAACGTTATACACATGAATTGGCAAAAACGTTGTCTCAACATCAATATGAACGTTGTTTTAACATACTGATCTATCTTTTCAGGGAGATGTGGAGCGCGATCGTAAAATGGAGATCAGCCCGATGATGGACAGACACAACGCAAATATCGAGAAATCGCAGGTAAAAATTAGCTGTCACCTTTTTTTATATTTTACAACTAGATGGAAAAATGACTCAACAATAACCAGCTGCGTAGACAAGGAGTTGATATTTATTTGATAAAACTTTACAAACTTAGTGCTCAAAGTTGGATAACATAACATCCCAAGGTACTACTACAGACGTCAATATTTTCCACGAAAACTTTATCGAAGCTTTGAACTGTCTATAAAAGCCGTTTTTTTATATTAGAACATCCAAAATTTTTAAAACCTTCGGATGTTCTTAACTTTTTGAGATTCAAGCCTAAAAATGTTCTTAACATGTTCTTATTTTGACCATTTTGTGAATATTTTTGACCATTTCCCTAAGAAATAGGTTTTTTTTTTAGTCCACAAAGCCTCAAAACGTTCTTAATTTGTTCTTAACATTTTGGCCAGCGAAGCCTTATGTTCTTATAAAAAACGTGTACTAAGACGTTCAGCAATAGTTAAGAACTTTCCTGATGGTCAATATTATTTCTTTCTTATTCTTTTTCATTTCTACAGGTCGTTTTCATCGATTACGTAGTTCATCCGTTATGGGAAACTTGGGCTGATCTCGTTTACCCAGACGCTCAACCCATTCTTAATAACTTACAAACTAATCGAGAATACTATCGGTCTCGATGCCCACAAAGTCCTTCGAATACGCCCGCGGCAACGCCCAATAGTTCACCCTTCCCGCCCAGGAAGAGTATGCCTGCTGCAGTCGATACTACTAAAACAAGTAAGTCAAATTTTGGTCTGTTTTTGTTTCCTTGATTTTCTTTGTACAAGATCAATGAGGTTTGAAATTTATTTGTCTCTCTCTGACGATCTCATAGTTATGGGTGAATTTTTTCCAAGCTTGGTATGAATAGTCTTCAGATGTTACTTTTAATTTTCTCTTGGTTATCGAGACAAATTCAAGCACGTAACTGAAAAACTGATACCATTAATTTCTGGGTCTTAAAAATTGGCTATACTATTAGTTTTTTTCCAAATCGACATACATAATGTGACGGTGGCTCCCAAAGATATGATTTTTCTTTTATTTTGACATCCATAGAAAACATCATTGCGGAACACCAAAAAAAAGCTAACCGGAACTCTCTCGATTCGGATAGTAATACGGATACTGACGAGCCTTCTACAGCGGATCGTGCGTTTCTTGTGCGGAACGATATCAAATTATTTCAAAACGAATCGAACGCGAATAATAATAACCCTAATTCGTATATGATTATTGACCGCCGGCGTTCAGATACGGATGCTTTGAACGCTATGTCGGACGTTAAATTAGTACGTCAGAAATTATTAAAATATGCACACGTGAAATCACAAGATTCAACTGATATTGACAATCACCAAGACTCGAAAAATCTTCACCAAACACAGAATAGTGTTTTGAATAATAACACACGGACTACCAAGGAAATTGAGGATGGAACGGAAGATTTGAAGATCGAAGACGCTGAGTAGGGAAGATTTGATTTTCTGGGGATTTTTCTGGAGTCGTTGGAGAAGGGCCGTTGAGTGCCGGGTATCAAGGTCCTCGTTGTAAGCATGTGTACGTCTTTGATAGACCCTCAACGCACGATTTGTAACGTAATCGTTATATGATGTCATCGAAATGGTAGTGAGATTGAATCGTTCTGTGATGAAAGAAACTGCTAGTCAGGTTGGTCAAATCTTCGTGAAATAAATTATCATAAATTATAGCATATATTATGCAAAAACGTCTTCAATGAGGGGACTTCTTTACATAAAGAAAAATCATGCGAAAAAGAAACATTTGAATCTCACAGCAATAAACATGGAGATGAAAAATCACGTTACAGCAAAACATCCTGGAAATGTTATCTGGCTTAGTTTTGCAAAATACACCAAAGCTTTTGGAACGCTAAATTATGTCGTTAAAAGATATGGTTAAGAATGTCGAAATTTAGAAAATTTACATTAAATTATGAAAAAAGAAGAACAAAGAATATTGAGATGGTATATTTTTGTTGGAGTAGAAACAAAAGGGTTTCTATAATTACATGGGAAGTCCTTATGAAGATATTAGAAACACAATTATTATATTTGTGGGTGAGAACTTTTTTATAATATTTTCTTTTATATATACTCACTCAACTCCAAACCCCCCTCTGGTTCTTTTTAAATCTGAATGAAATATTGCATGTATAAATGACCATGCCAAAGGCCACCAATTTTTCGCGCTCAACTTATAGCTTTTTCGGACATGCCATAAGTTACACGAGCTAAGTGTCTTTCCATCTTACGCATAAAACACCGTTCTTTTTTCCGGTTTTCTAAACGTACATTTTCCCCAAACTCAGAAATAAAGATTTGAATAGACATCTGGAAATTATTTTACGGAATTCAAACATTAGTAAAAAAAATCCGTAGCTCTGACTGCCATTTTGAAAAAACGAAGAAATCTCATCACCAGTTTCACTTAATTTAAAGAATAAAGTTAAAGAATAAGTGCTAATAGACCTTTTTATAAATTACGTCACGAACTTCACTTGTCTCGTATTCAAACAATTACCATGGTGATTATGTCCCTTGAGACATTAAATAATTTTTTTAAGAAAATAAAGGAGTTGTAATAAAATCCGCTGTGAGTTAATCACCATGGCAATAAGCTCAAAACGAGGAAGCGATGTTCGTGACGTAATTTATGAAAAGGTCTATTCATGATATTCATGATGTAATCTTTTATACGGAAGCACACAAAATAATCCGGAACTAGTGGCAAAATTTGCCACTAGTCTTTTGTTATTTTGCCAGGTTTCCTGGTTATCTCGGGTGCTTCCGTATAAAAGATTACGTCATGAATATCATGAATTTGCTGTGCAAAATCCATTTGTTGTCTCATACGAAAAACTTTGCTTTTAGCACTGTCACTTTGTAATGGGAATTGCAATGAAGATGACCATTCCAGTCATGGTTTTAAAGTTCGGTGATTATTCACCATTCCTCCTTTGTATAAAATTATCTTAACTACATTTTTTCTAGTATTGGAAAGTAAAAAGTCAGTTGTTACATACTCAATTATATGATATTATATATTTAGTTTTAATTTATCCCAAAGATGTTTTCACACCAAATTAAAAATATGTACAAAGTCATAAATTGGTTGCTGTTTTAAATCTTTTTTCCACTCTACACTTCCTCTCCAACTGTTTATAATGACGATTTGTTTCTATGGTTATGATCTTCAAGGGACCAATTCTTTTCTAATTACACGTTTTTTTATAAGAATATCCAAAATTTTTGAAGCCTTCGGATGTTCTTAACTTTTTTGAGTTTTAAGCCTAAAAGTTTTCTTAACATGTTCTTATTTTCGCCATTTTTTTAGTATTTTTTACCTTTTTTCCAAAGAAATTCGGTCAACATTTTGGCCATCGAAGCCTTATGTTCTTATATAGTTTGTTCTTATAAAAAAACGATAGAGAAAGAGTCGAATTACAGAGAGTAATTCAAACCACTTTCCAGATGAGGGAACCAATATTTTAGTTTGAATTATAGAAAGTTTTGATTAATTGTCCGGCAGAAATAAAAGTTGACCTTGAAAAAAATTCCGCGTAAACTTTCTTGGTATCGTTGGAAGCGGAATTTTACGAGGTTTTTTTACTCAGAGCCTCACGTTGAGGCCCTTGGGGGGGGGGAGAAATGGTGAAATAAAACACTAAGGACCCATTTTCGATATAAAATCCTTGAAAAGTGCTATCCTTGCAATGGTAGGTGCCTTTTAAAACACTTTAATACCAGGGGTAAATCACTAAAAATTAGGTGTACGAGATTTTGATTTCTTTTTGATTTTTGATTTCTTTTTGATTTCTTTTTGATTTTTGATTTCTTTTTGATTTCTTTTTGATTTTTGATTTCTTTTTGATTTCTTTTTGATTTCTGATTTCTTTTTGATTTCTTTTTGATTTCTTTTTGATTTCTGATTTCTTTTTGATTTCTTTTTGATTTTTGATTTTTTTTTTTGATTTTTTTTTGATTCTTGATTTTTTTTTTATTTTCATTTTTTGCATGGCATGACAAAAGAAGGAGTTTTTTACCAAAATTGGTGTTGGAATACAAGAAACTCTCGTGGTAAAGACAAGTGGTAAAACAAGAATGGAGAAAACTAATCAAACTGTTCTTATTTTTTTGCATTTTCAGCCTCAAATTGTTCTTATTCTGTTCTTACTTTTTGGTGGGAAAAATATTTTTGGAGCAAGAAACTTTCTAGTCCAGGGTATGGGTAGGGTCCTATAAGATATAATAGTTTCAAAGTATACTATATCAGCTTAGTCACAAAGATATTAGGTAAAAACATGCTGGAAAAAGAAAAAAGTACTATTTTTGAAAAATTTTGAGCCTCAGAACTGTTCTTGAATTGTTCTTATTTTTTGGCCATTTTGAGCCTCATTGTTTTATAAAATTGTTCTTATGAAAAAAAAAGAGTGTATTACACAACAGTTTAAAACTCAATTCAAATATGCAAATATTTATTGTTCGCAAGACAAAATACTTAAGACTAGCATAGTTGGTAAGTGATTAGAAATATTTGGTCGTTCTATCAAACGGTATGTAAAGGTACGGGGACAAGGCAACATCTTTTGTGCGATTGAGTTTCCGTCTCTAGTAAATTTAGTAAAAAACGATAAAAGTAAATCAGAACTTCTTTAATGCAAATTTTAAGTAAAAAAGTTACAGTAATAAGTAGCTATATGTATAACTTTTATACAACTAACAATAACTAACTTAAAAGGTAGTTTTTTTTAAGTAATACTAAATGTGTCCATGTTATATACTGTATAAATGTTATATACTTTACCCGGGGGGGGGGGGGGGGTACTTAGGCAAAAATGGGTGCTGGGTATGTGCGTGCCTTAAGGGTAGGGTTTTTCACCCTCCCAAAGTCTCTCTAAGGGTTACCAAAACAACAAAAGTCAAAATCAGTCTCTCTAAGGGTCGGTTTTTTCACAAACTCGGGTCAAAGAAAAGTCAAAAGTCAAAAGTAAAAAAAGTGAGAACATTTTTCAAAAATTAGAGAAATTTTTCGAAAATTAGAGAAATTCTTTTAAAAATCGAATTTCTTTGGCCCATTATAGAAATTTTTTGTTAAAAAGTCTCTCTAAGGGTTGGGTTTTTCTACACTGAGTCTCTCTAAGGGTCACCTTTACACCAAAATTCAGTCTCTCTAAGGGTAAGGGTAAGGGTCTGGCACACACATACCCGACACCCATCAATCCTAGTACCCCCCCCCCGGGATACTATAACATTTCCCTGATGACAGTAGTTTAATATCAACGAGAAAACAATATCTAGGTTTAATCTATAAATCAAAATAAAACATAAACTGATGATTTTTTATAAGCTATGAAAAATTCAAAATCAAACTTCGATATTCTTACACCGAGATTCGGTTAAAAAGGCTAATAACTTCTGTTAATTAACCCCTAATTATTTCTTCCAATGTGCTTGTTATAAAATATATATATATGGTTTCAATAATATTTAAAATTCGACTATTTGCTATTTGGATCAACAAGAATGTATACCATTTCCTAATCAAACTTCGATATTCTTACACCGAGATTCGGTTAAAAAGGCTAATAATACAATATTTAAATGGATCAACAAGAATGTATACCATTTCCTAATCTGGCCCTAGTGCAATGCTTATAAAGAAAAAAAAACATGGTATTACAGTTAATAAAGTCAATATAGATTTTCTAGCTCTCCAATGCAACTTGCAAGATATTCTTTTTTAATTACAAAGGCATAATTTTCACTAAGGGTTAGTTGATTTTCCGGAATTTTCATTACATAGTTGTCCAACGATAAGTATCCTTGAGTATAACTATGTGTCAATGAAAATGCGACAGTTAACGAATCTATCTCCTCGGATGCAATGTACCAGTTGCAAAAAGAACCGATGCAGGATAAATCAGCTTTTTCGTCAAGATCAACATAATCACCTGAGAATTCCCGGTTTTTTTTGGTACCACTCATGTACGAAAACTGCAAAATGCGACCTAAAGCATATTTTGAGGGGTCATCTACTCTCTTGAAAATACATAAATCACAATTTTTAACATGTTTCTGCGGATACAAAGATTCGTTTTGGTTGTTGTGAATGTGAGACAATTGGGTTTTTCTCACGCGGAGAAGGCGGTCATTTGATAAAGAAATGTTTTCTTGTAATAAGTACAAGGCTGTTGATTTCCTTATGAACTGTCGACCATACAACATAAACGGACTTTTATTCTTGTGTTGGAATGCATAGGTTTTTGCTTTGTTCGAGCCTTTCTCTAGTGACACCTTGTAGACTGGTAGGCCGTTATTCTTCTCTTTGACCACCCTAAGGTTTACCAAATCCTCCTGGATAGTTATTGGTAGGGCTTCTCCTGAATCACCATCAGCTTGTTCAGAAACCTCAGAATATTCCTCGTCCTCTCCGTCATTAGCGATAGCACTATCCATCACTTGGATACTATCTTCCAGAATATCTGAGTCTTCGTAGGAAGGAAGGGAGATACCACACATCAGCGCTTGACCAACAGCTTCTGCTTTTGCACGGTAGATCAAATTATCAATTTCGTGATGAGGAAACAACTCAAATGTTTGCTCATTTTCCTCTTCACATTGTAGCAAACGCTTTTGGAGGCGTGGAAATTCAATATCATCTGAACTTTCAATTGATGAGAGGAAATTGAGTTTGTGCATTCTTTCCAATATTCCTTTCATCGAAAAATTCACAATTGTTGAAAATGTTGATGTCATGGAACGTGCCAATCTAAAAAGGGATTCGCATCCTTGTGACCCTGTCTTCCAAACCCTGAGTGAATCCTTTGGTAAAGCACCAGTTATGACTCCTGTGATAATTTGCAATAACAAGTGGGCATTTATTTCAACACAAACATAAGCATTAGTTGTTATAAAATGATCCTTTATGGAAATGCCATTTTCTTTTAGCCATCGTTTCCACAAGCGGAGGAAAAACACAACTTTCCAAATTCTAACGAGACGATCTGATGGCTTTAACGATTTGTTTAGAAATGAATCCCGGACATCGCGCATTAAGGTAAGATAAACGATGGTGCCGGTATTTTGCATGGTGTTTTTACAGGCATCTAAGCAGTTGCGTACACCATCGCTTAGTAGGATTTCTATGCCGGCGTAATTTTGCTTATCTTTGTTGCTAACTGTTCGCTCTGTTAACTGATGATCTTCCTTCGAAAATTGTTCACAATCAAGAATATATCTGATATGAGCAAGACAAGCAGTTTCATTGCCCAATATCAAAATGTTTGAGGGAATTAGAAGGCGTGTTCTCAATTTTGCCAAAAGGTGGATATGATCTTGTGCTGATAATCCAGACGTGCAAATTTCTTTCATTACATAAGACTTTTGTAGAAGATCTTTTGTTGGTTTAAAAAGACCTGTTTTTAGAAGCATAGCTTTCATGAAAGCACCTGCACCATCTGCTCCAAAACTTATAACGGTAATACCACGTCTCTTGAATTCGCATTCGATATGCTTCCAACGGTTCAAAATAACACTGTGATCATATTTGGAATCTGTACCAAGAACAAAAAACACAAATGAAGGAGCATCAATAGTTACTGGCTTGGCAACTATACAATGCGCATAGCTCGCGATCGACGTGTTCTCATAAATGTTTTTAAGTTCGATGTATGTTGTTAGAATGAAAGCTTCTTCGTCGGGTAGTCCGTTTTTAAGAGGTAGAACAAATCCAATAAAACGATCGGTAACTGGGTCGTATTCTACTTTGTTGAGGACGCGTGTGTCATCCATATGAACGTGCACATACTTAGGAGCTTTCCACTTGTTTAAATGATCAAGCAATTCATCAAATAAAAATTCACCTTCTTTTATTCGAGGGGTTTCATTTATCATTCGAAAAACTGTTGGTAACGATGGAAGTCCGACACCCATATTAGCAAGGACAAACTCGTAGCCTGCCCTTCCAATTAAACAAAACAAATAAGATCCAAACATTTTAATTGACTGGTGATGTCGGTAACCCGATTTTGACATTATGTTGGAGTTCTTAACGGCGTTTGCATAAAGCAGCTTCAAAATCGGTTTTACTGATGAATCCTTCTCGACATCAAATGATTCCTTTACTTTTTCACGGATAAAGGTAACATCATCTACGGCAGAAGTAAATTTATCAATGTCAAAGAAGTCAGTGATCTTTGTCTGACCGGGTGCTGTTGATGCTTTGACGAGTTTGGCTTGAGTGCGATAGCTTCTTGAATTCCATTTTGAAGAAGATGGTCCTTCTCGTGGTTCAGGTTCAGGAACACAAATGTCGATGCAACGACTACTTATATGGTTTTGAACAAATCGTACGCATGTGATATCATCGTGTATTGGTAAAATACTTTCCCAGTGACAGTTTAAGCAGGAAAATAAAAAATTATCGTTCTTACTGACAATGCGAAATGACTTTTCTATACCACGCTCTTTGTAAAGATTCAAAACTTGATTCTCAACATCTTCGATCGATAAATGACTAGACTGGGCTTTTCTCTTTAAAAGTTTGATTCGATTGGGTATAGGCTGACCAGGTAGCTTCAATTGATTTACTTCATATAGAAACGTTTTAAACGGCCCTGCAACACCTGGCAAGATACGGAGACGTGAAGGATCTTGGGAAAAGATTCCGTAAGTTTCTTCTTTGTTTTTAACACCATCGGCTACATCAGCAGCAAAATCAAACATAGATTGGAGTTCTTTAGGATCCTGTAGGCGGCTAACAGATTGAACGTCGTTATAACCAGTGAGTTTCATGATAGACTTTAAGTATTGTCCACTTTTTGGAATAATATGGAAAAGATGAGCTGGTATAGATACATATTCTTGAAAATTTTCATTCATTTTTATCTCTTTAAAAAAAAAAAGAATGTGAAGTAAAAGTAAGGTTTGGTTACAGCATAGATTTTTAAAAGAAAGATATGAATTGAATATTGAATTCATAGACACGTTTTATCATGATATTCCTTATTTTTTCTTTTCAATTCGGAACTCTCAGAAGGGGACGTGCTGTTCAACTATATGTACGTGAAACGACTATAAAAATATCAGTAAAAGACATTATTATTTCAATTTTGCATGGTTATTTGAAGTAGTATTCATATGGGAAATGCTCTATTTAACAAAGGAAGTCTTTGAATGAAACCCTGCACTCCGGGCGGCACGTCCGCGTACCCGATTTTGTCTAAGTGCCTCCCCCCTCCCGGGCCGTGAATAAGATAATCTACCTCCTGTATCCGACCCTGAATAAGAGAGTTAATAACAACAGTCTATTTACATCTTTTAATAAAGGACACAATTGAATTTGAATACAAAACTTATCTTCAAAACCTTTAAGAAAATTGAAAAATGTTAGAGCTATTAGACGATCAAGTAACGACAAAGATTTTGGCAAGGTGTTGAAAATTCTTTTTTACCATTGTAAAATTAAATGTCCGGCAAAGCTTTCTGTCTTTAAGGTATTAGCTTGATTTTACTTCAAATAATTATCAATAGTGCCTTTAGCTTTAACCTTATATTTGGCGCATTCGTTCTTTTTGAAATGTCTATGAACATTTGAAAGTATACTGTGTCCTTCAGTTTTTTTATTCAATTTCAATTTCCGCCGGCAATTTGAGCATGTGAAGTATCTGGCACCATCGACGTCTGTGACGGAGTACTTTTGTTTGAATCCATGCTTCACCATCCACTGGTTCAACCTCAATTCCACCATTTCAATTGTTTCTATGGCTAATGCCTTTTTGGGGGGGGATGATGGCGGGATGGAAGTTTTTCTTTTTTCTTCTTTCTTTTTACTACTACCACTGTTCGGCTCAGTCAAGGGTTCTGAGGGAGCTATTTTTCCGTTTGAGAGCGCGTTTGAAAGTTTTTCACACTCATTCAAAAAAGCATTAAACATGAAGTCCAAGCCAGGTAAAATCTTCACTTTTTCCGGAATATTTTGAAACAACCCGAACATCACTTTTTTGTCCGGTACCTGATCGATCATTTCTACCACAAAACGAAACATTTCTGCGAGTTTTTCTTCTTTTCGCAACTGCAAGATGCCATTTACATCAGTGTATCCGGCGAATTTCATTATTTCGACAATATAAGTTCCATTCTCAGGAAACATCATCCAAAGCCTATCTGGAACTTCAACAGCTTTTAGATTGTCTTCATCGTCGCTTAAATCACTTACTAGTAAATCCATCACGACGATATTTTCTTTCTCTCGAGGGGCAATAGGAATGTTTTGGCAAATTTTGCACTCCACGGCCTGACCGTAACCTTCCTCTCCAACCCCTCTGCCACATATGAGGTGGACATTTTCGAGACATTTCGTACACTTATGTCCTCCAGTAACCGGTAGTTCACATACTTTACATTTATCGTTCATTGTATCCGTATTTTTTTTACACTAAAGTCTATACATTTGTTGCCAAGATGAAATCTTTCAAATTATAGGCCGTGGACTACCATTGACCCCCCCCCCACAGACTAAACTTAATTATGCTACCAAAAACTATTGCATTGTAGTAGTTGGGTCACTATTTTGTAATTGCCCGAGTTGGCTTTTCTTATAATAAAAAACCCATATGTTTTCTCGCTGTTTTCCACTAGTTTATTCTTGTTAAAAAAACTGGGTTTGCGACCGTTAACCCGACCTTTCAGGGTGTTTCCGTATAAACCCACGTGTAAAAGATTAACGTAATAGAAATCATGAATACTGCCCCCAAAATAGTGTATGGAAAATTTTTCGAGATATCACGTTTCATTTAATAAAATAATGAAGTTTGATTGGTTCTATTTTTTAAAACATTCGAATCTCTATTTACAACATATAGAGAAGAGGAGAAGAGAGAGGAGAGAGAAATAAAAAGATTGAAACTCTTAAAGTAAAGTTTTTAGTCACCACAATGACGCAATGGTTATTAATATGAACAGGAAATGATAGTTTTCGATCCTACCAAGGATTCACGAAAGCAAAAAAGTACCATGACCAGCGGCACATCCAGTCGTATTAATATTAATTACAAAACACTCGACAAAACCTTTACCCAAATTGACTACACGTCTTTTTTATTAGAACATCCAAACTTTAGTCGAGGCTAGATACTCTCACTTTTTATCTTATTAAAAGCGTGAAATTTTTGTTTTCAGCCTTGGCACGTTCCTAAGATGTTCTTAATTTCGAAAAAATCTCAGCCTGAATGTTTTTTTGAACTAAGTTCTTATAAAAAACGTGTAGTTACAAAAAATGTTAAAATAACCCTGTAAACCACCAGCACAATCAGTACATACTACCACTATCGCTTTCCAACATATGATATCTGACATGTCTACCCTTTCTATACTATAAAAGCAATCTTCCATAATTCCAAGTCAAACTCTGAACACGAACAAATTGTAAACAGAAGACTTTGCATTGCTCGAAATTCGATTCTCACATCACGCGCGCTTTAAAACGCTTTTGTTATTGGCTGTTCCAAAATAGATCGCCCAATCATGATATTGCGTGGTTTTTGCAGGGCCGGCGAATCGGTTTTAAAAGTGTGAGGGGGCTAAATGATATAGTGACTAGACTAAGGAAGCCCCATCATGGTTGGGGGCGACGGGCCGGAAATCTTCTGAAATTATGGTACTCTACATTTGCTTAGAAGTGGTCTAAATTAAATTTTTATGAAGTTATTGGAGAAACAATCAAGGAAAAAATGCACAAAAACCACATCATACATAAAGAAATCCAACACAAGATAAGTTAATAATACAAAGATATAAAAAACACCACTAAACATTTACAGATTTCAATCATACTATAACCACTATAACTGACACATTTACATTCACCAAAAACATTTTTGCACTCAACATAGCGCCACGGCACCACATACAAGAAGGATTGGAAAGAAAACCGAAAAAATATGAAAGACAAACACAAAAAAGTCAACAAAATGAAATTATTCCTTTCTTTTTTTTCGAATATCATGCGCACTATCTGTCTTCTTTTATAGGATAGGATAAGAGTCGTTGTAATTTGGTAAGTAAATAATAAAGTTTTTTCTTTTTTTCTCTACATTTGAAGAAAAAGAAATTTGATTTAGATTTGATTTCTTTTTTATTTCTTTTTGATTTCTGATTTCTTTTTGATTTCTTTTTGATTTCTGATTTCTTTTTGATTTCTTTTTGATTTTTGATTTCTTTTTGATTTCTTTTTGATTTTTGATTTCTTTTTGATTTCTTTTTGATTTTTGATTTCTTTTTGATTTCTTTTTGATTTTTCAAAAAGGTGTACGTGATTTTTTTCAGTGATTTACCCCTCGTTAATACCTGTCTCAAAAATCTGGGGGGGGGGGATTTCCCAACAAACATTTCTGGAGACCACAAGCAATTAAACAGTGTCATCCATGATATGAAATGGGTCAAGTGCAAGGCGAATGTCCTTGGGCAAAAGCACATGGGAATAGCGCTGACTTTCAAAGACTTTGATAGGTTTTTAGTGTAGCTGATGACCAGTACACTGCTCAAAAACGTATCTATTTTGAGGCAAAGAAGTACACTTCAGTCTTGATTTTACCAAAAGTTTTCCCCAAGGGCCTTATCATGAGGCTCTGAGTATGATAATCTACATAAAATTCCGCTTCCAACGGTACCAAGAAAGTTTACGCGGAATTTTTTTCTACGTTCACCCTTGTTTTATTGTATTTCGGCCAGACTAAAATGGAATTTCGCATAAGAGAGAATTAACTGAATAATTTAAGTTGAAAAATTCATGCGACCAAATAATCGCTAAATTATACGGTGGTCAAGAAGGGCAAAAATCTTACTTTTATTTTTTTTGGGGGGAATCTTTGTTTTTGTACGAAAAAAAAAAGATTCCTCCAAAGTTAAAGATTCGAACAAAAAGAAGGATTGCATAAAAAAAAACACAGTATTACTTGAGAGGTACTGAGGTAGGGATGTTTGGGCAATCTTATTTTGTATTAATACAAACTTTGAATCAAAAAATCTGAATCTGAAGAGAGCCATTAAGTCTAATTTTTTTGAGATTTGAAAACGTTTCCAATCGACTGCTGCTTTTTGGTGATTGTAGGACAAGTAAGTCTTTGTGCCAAATCAAGTCTAACATTATTTTTTTATCAGGGTTTAGATTTATAAAGCCCGAAGGGCTAGATGGAGTGCTATAAGCTCTTCCAAGCTAAAAAAAGTGAACATCACAAAAAATATTGCTTCGGGCTTTATAAAATCTATGGGTTTAGGGTCTATTTTTAAGTGATTCTGCCCAACTATCAGTCAGTCTAAATACATGAAATTTTGAATTTGAAACTTAATTTGAATCCGCCAATTTTTCTTTCCGCCGAAATTTCTTCCTTTAATGTACAAACCAAGAATTTGTGGAAGCTTAATCTTTTTGTTTGTTATGAACTTATATTAAAGAATTTTAAAAAATTCTACTAAAAAATCTTTCTCTAAAATGTTTTCATATTTTACAAAAAGTGAATATAATAAATATATTACATGAAAAGTTAAATTGAAAAAAATTGAAAATAAAATTATTTGTACATTATATTGTTGACAAATTTGCCCGGGGGGGTACTACCCTTGTCGACCGACGGGGGTGCTCCGCTGAGGTTCGAAAAATGGACCCTACGTGGGACTCGAAATTTGCGAAAAAAGTGACCCTGAATGGGACTGAAATTCCAAAATTTTCTCAAATTTTCTACTTTTTTCCCAAATTTTCCAAAAATAGCCACCCTACGAGGGACTGATTTTTCTATTTTGGTGTTTTTGCGACCCTACCTGGGACTCGCGGAGGTTAAAAAAGGTACCCTGACCAGCGGAGCATCCCCGTAACCCATTTTGCCCTAGTACCCCCCCCCCCCGGGCAAATTTGGTCCCAGTCGTGTTTGAACCTTTGTCGTTGGAAGCCTAATATATCAAGTAATCATAAAATAAAAACTCAAGCAAATTTGAAAATCCAAGTTCATTCATCCAGGTCATTCTCATACCCAGAGCCACTTGCGCAACTTTTTGATTTTATTGATTGACATTGGTACAATCCACTGACCTTTATTTATCCCTGGACCAAGCTATATTCGCCATCTTTGATCGGAGTTTTTTTGAATTGGTACCCGAGAAGAAGCCATTGCAATGTTAAAAGTTAACGTCTAACGACGCTACATCATCAAAAGTATTTGAGGAAAAGTAGATCTAGCGCTCTCGATGCATTTTCACCGCTATTGAGTAGTGCCGCCCATTAGGGTACCAATTTCGAAAAAACTCCGATCAAAGATTTTGCTTAGCTGGGATTGAGAAACTTGGTCCAGGGATATATAAAGGTTAGTGGTACAATCCTTTCGTGAATCATCAAAAGCGAGCTAAGGGACTGGGTTCGAGTTTAAAGTACAGTTGCATACTTGGACGATCGTTGTGTTATCACGTTTGCGTAAAATGTAATTCACAGACCAGATTATAAGCCCTTCGTGTATTGTGATTTCCAATCTCTCATAAAGAGGTCTTTTAATTGATCTTGCATTTTCTGGTCCTGGTTTTTGTTTTGTGGTGATTCTGTTTGATTTACTATGAGGCTGACACCAGCAGTTGTCGCGAAGTAATCTCCAGACCAGTTGGAAGTAGAAATGAAGCCTCCTTTATCAGTCACCATGTATTTGTTGTGATTGACACGTGCAAATGGAATTTCGTTGGGTGGCATCTCGAATTGTTTCTAAAAGGAAATTAAATTAAATTAAAATAAGAGCCTGGAGTACAACTAGCAAGACATAGAATTCTCCCATTAAAGTATGTACTATATGATGTTACTTGATCCACCGCAAAGCAATGGTATCTTTCGTTTTCCATTGGACTTTGCAGTTTTAGTACCAGAGTAGGCACCTCTTGGCTTCGTGTTTACGTGACTAAAGTGTGTCACAAAAAAATGCGGACCAGTTTAGCTAAATAGTCCATAGTTAATTTTTTTCATTACTCTTAAAAATCTAGGGATAATCAAGTACACCTTGGTTGTCCATAATGTACTTAGTTTTGTCCTTGATTTGAATACCACTTACCACAGTAATACTTCCGCTAGTGTGTGGCATAGGCATTTTACCAAATTCGTTCAGCGATTTGATGAAAGCTGTCTGCTGTGCATTGGTGTGAGGCCATTTACTGGTCAATAGTCGGACCTCGATTCCTCGATCGAAAGATGCACTTCGAAGAGCATCGTCTATGGTGGGCCAGAATCTAAATAAATACAATAACAGGTGAAGGAGGAGGAATTGAAGGAAATAATTTTGGTGACTTTAGCGAAACATTTTGCCTTGCTAGAATAAGTTTCCGCCAAGACCAGATAGTCAAAGTGGGTTAAATTGTTTACCATGTTGAAAATGTTGTTTACCATTTCCAAATTTCACTAAAATTCGCTAAAATTAGTTTTTGCCAAAATAAGCACACTTAACGTAATTAATTGTTTTCAAATATCCAAAACAAATCAATTCTTTTTTTCAACCAAGACAATGTTATTCCCAGTTCCTCGTTCAATCCAGACTAGCATCCGAGAGTTTTAAAGTCGTGTATAAAATTCCCGTCCGAGAGTTACCCCAAATTTTGGGTAACTTGATTCAATTTTCTTGAAAAGCTCATGATTGTATTAAGCATTCAAATTTTTAGCTCGAATCAAATGAAAAGATCTCTCGTATAAAACTTACTAATCAAGCTAATCATTAAGTTTCTAAAAATCAAAAACACAAAGACGGGAATTTTATACACGATACGCATCCTCTATATCAAAATATATCAGAAGGGATGCGTACAGCCTACCCGAGAGTAGACATTTTAACAAACAACTCTAAGGGTACCAAAGAGAAAAAGGTCTTCGCATCACATCTCACCTTTTATTCTGATAAACAAAAGCTGCATAATAATCCATAACTGCGATATAAACAAACTTCTCTGCCCTTGAGATCAAGTCGATGATGGCGTCAATATCAGACGTTCGTTTAGGCGCACAAAACGAGGGCGGTGACGTGGACCAATAGTAATCCAAGGGCGGTGCATCCACCAGTTTAATGTTTTGTGGGTGATCTATAAGACGATGATATTACCATAAAATACTCAGTGGGGATTCCTCAATTTTGACTCCTTTTTGTATTAGAACCAGCAAAAAGTTGACAAATATATAAAGAATAAAATCATAGACATTAATATAATTATAACTTGAAGAATCACTGGGAGCGCAATTTCAATCCAGTTATAGAAATTTATACCAGCAAAAAAAGTTGACAAATATATAAAGAATAAAATCATAGACATTAATATATTATAACTTGAAGAATCACTGTGAGCGCAATTTCAATCCAGTTATAGAAATTTAAAGGTTTTTGTTTCTAAATAAGAGTGATATCGTTTGCTTACTCATCAATTTTAATTTACAATCTTTTTCACATTAACAGCACAATATAAAGTGTAACATTGGGCTTTTCCAGAAAAAAATTGAATATGGGGGGGTGGAAGATACAACGGGTTTTACCCCCTAGACAAGCATCAGTTGAAACCCCGGACAACCCCCGGACAGAGCAAATTTACCTCCCCTGACAGGGCAAATTTTGATGATTCGCTACCCCGGTGACAATATATCCTTCACCCCCGTGTACGGACATTTTCTGGAAGAGCCCATTTTTAGCTTGAAATACAAATTCACCCACCTTTATTGATAGTAGTTTGGTACTGTTCAGGCCACGGTGACGGGATTTGTGAGTCTTTTTGTGCAAGTAACCAGTTGACGTCAAAAATTTTGAACAAGTCTTCACCCGCGCATGTACAATTGTAAAGTGCAGCACCCAACTCTTTGACCTAGAAGAATCGGTAAAGAGATGTCGTCAATCTAGACTAGAGTCGTTCATCGTCCGTGTAATATAGTAATATGTGTGTTATAGGATAATACGATAATCGTTACGGACTAATATCAGTTTGTACAAACTACAATTAGTCCTTTCCGTTGTTTTTTGCTTATTATCTCATTTGGCTGAATTGGTCGTTTATCATGTTAGCCTGTAGTCAGCCGTTTGGAAATTAACAATAAATTCACCCTGACATTTCGGATAAACTTTGAGTGAAAAGCTACAACTTGTTGAAAAATTTCAGCTTTTCACCATGAAATTAACCAGAACCAAGGAAAAAAGTTTTTGTTGTGTTAGCAAGATACTAAGATATCGTATTCACCTCAGTAAGAGAGCGCCAGTCAAAGTTTGCACTTCCAACATACATATGTCTCTTGTCCACAACCCAAACTTTGGTGTGAAGAACTCCTCCACCTAAGGTTTCTGGTTTCATTGAACGAACTTCTACATTCTCCTCTTTGGCTAATTCAAATGTGTCCAGGTTTGGGAATTGTTTGGTTGGCGCGTTTTGCACAATGTTGACTTTGATGCCTAGAGAAATGATTATAGTATTTCAATAGACCTTTTCATAAATTACGTCACGAGCTACGTTTTACCTCGTTTTCAAACAATTGTTATAATAATTAATTCCAAGAGGAATTGATTTTAAGAGGGATTTCTAAGAAGTTAACTCTATTTATAAAAGTAACATTTTTAAGGACTCAAGAGATTTAATCACCTTGGTAATAGTTTCAGAACGAGGCAGTCGTTGCACTCAAACAATTTTTGTTGTTGTGTATGCGGATAAAAAGCAACTTTCAAAATTAGAGACGCAAAAAAATGATTACACATAGTAGTAAAAAAATGTGCAAACTCAAAGCATACACGTTATTTCATAAGAACAAACTATATAAGAACATAAAGATTCGATGGCCAATATGTTAAGAACATTTTAAGGCTTTGCGGAGTCTAAAACACTGAATTTCTTAAGAAAAAGGACAAAAATGCTCAAAAAATGGCGAGAATAAGAACACTTTTAGGCTTAAAACTCAAAAAGTTAAGAACATCCAAAAGCTTCCAAAATTTTTGCATGTTCTTATAAAAAGACGTGTATTACATTTAATACAGTAAGACACAACAAACCTCTCCTTGCAGCTCCTTTTAATCCTTCCAATATCTCCGCTCCTACAACTGCCTCATCGTAAGTGAAGTTTTTCAGCGTCCAATAAAACGATAAGATATCAATCCTTTCACGCGCGACTTTCGTTAGTTTCTTCCACACGTCTGGTGTGCTCGCGTGCATAGGTGAACCGGAAGGATAGGATAAGACTTTAGGTAATGTTTCGACGATTTCTATACGACAAGTCATGTCATCTTGACAGCTCTTAACGATGGGTACCTACGAAATCAATCGAAAATAGAAATTACCTTATAAAGAACGAAATTTTGGCGGGAACATTTAATTTGACACCGCCAAATTTAGATTATTGTATTCGTTCCCCAAATGCGTGCTATTTTAGGCCTAAAAACAGGTTTTTCTCATTTAATAGTGTTTTGGACTAAAAATATCTTTCATCCGCCAAATTAAATGCCCACTAAAATGATATGTATATAAAAACACGAGACTTCGATGGCCAAAATATTAAGAACAAACTAAGAAAGGTGAAAAAAATTTTAAAAACATTTAAAAGGCTCCAAACCATTCTTTAACTCAAAGTAATTTAAGCGAATAAATTTCAAAAACGCCCGATAAGAACATTTTTTTAAGCTTAATACTGTCAACAATAAACACATCGAGGCTCAGTCCAAATAAAGGCTTTCAGTTTCTAATAAAAAAACGTATTTACCTTTTCAGCATCTTCATGCACAAACAATCCTTTGGAAACCAAATAAGCAACCGTGATTAAAATAATGATAAAAATAAAAGATAAAAATGTGATGATCAACGTCCATTTACTTTGCTTCCTTCTCATACGTTTTGTAGACAGTTTCTCTATGGGTGGGAAATTTTCGACGCCATTAGCTTGAGGGTGGTGCGCCCCACCCTCGTTATCCAGGACTGTCATTGTGTTTGGAGTGTAATAGGATGGTGAAGCTGGCGGTTCAGGATTGATGAATGTTCCGTTTGTCCAGAGTTGAGCTCTGAAACAAGAATGATATATAAGTTAGTGGTAAGTTTTGAAATGAATATTAAAAAAACGAAGCGGTGGAAAACAAACTATTTTTTAACGTCGAATATTGAATATGTAACAGTTGACGCTCTCTAATTCGACATTGTATTATTCAATAAGCTTCATTATTCGATAATATTGAAAGTCACCGTCAAGAAGAAACTTTCACAAACGACGCTTTATTTACCATTCAATACGCTCCCTTATTTGATGAAAATCGAATTCCATTGAAAATCGAATTAGGGCAGCGTCAACTGTATTAAATTGGTTTTGGAAAAATAAATCCTGACTTGCAAACTAACTTCATTTGTAGTTTAAAAAATAATCATCAAAACACAGTAAAAAGCCCTCTTTCTCTAAAAGCGCAATCTTAAAAGCCTGCCAAAAAATGTTTGAGAAATTCCAATCTGAATAAAGGAAACAGACCTTTAATGTGTGCTTTTTAGAGAGATAAAAAAAAGTAAACTTAAAAAAAAAGATGTAAACTAAAATAGTTACACGTCTGCTCACGTACAGTGTCTTTCACAAAAAGGAAAGCTCGCGTGCATCAAGACTACTAAAGTAGACCTTCTAGACGTTAGGACGCTTGTCACAAGACAAAACATGAAAGGGCACACTATCCTAATTAAAACAGAAATCGGATACATGAATATTGCTATGGGAACTTGTCCATTTGCCTTACATTTTAAAAACGTTCTTTTTGAAACATGAGCCTTGTTTGGTTTTAAAGTGTTATTTTTCCGTTATAGTTTGGATATGTTGTTATGTTTACTTGATTGAACAGTATACGCTTTTTTTATACAAGAATACGCTTTATAAGAATGTTCACGATGAAAATTATCGTGAAAATAATATTCCCATCATGAAAATTTTCTATTTTTTTATGAATATATTTCTGCTTTTATAATTTTCTATTTCATTTACTTTGTACTTTTACACAAAGCTGTTTTTAAAATACATTGTACTTATTCTGTTTTTTATGCATACACATGTTTTTACAATACTTTTCTATGATTTTGAGACTATGACTGGTAAAATCTAAAAATCAACCTTAAGAATATGTTAAGAATATTTTAGGACGATTTTCCCAAAAAAGTTAAAAATATCCATGATGAAATGGATTTACACATTCTTATAGTAAAAAAAGCCTGTACTCTTCCGTTTCAGAAAAACAAAGGTAGACGGGTGTGCAGGTTGTATGACTGTTCTAATGATTTACTCCTACAAATTTCAATTTGTCCCCCCTGGATAAATGTTTATGACCATATCCTTACTGTCAAATGCCATGAAAACTAAATGTTTATTTTTTCTAACAGAATAAACATTGTAAGAAAATAGAGTATAACTTTGAAATTCATGACGAAAATGTGAAAATGATAAATTCAACAAATCACTGTGTCGTTTTTCAGCCAAAGAAATAATAATATTTCTAGAACACTCAAACCATTGCCCTCCATTGTGACATTTTCATCTTAAAAAAACTAATAAAAATAATAATATGGCTAAGAACATCGATAATATGCTAAAAAAAGGCAATTCTTATAGATGAAGATTCGTTTTTTGAGCCGAAAAAATTTTTTTGTGAAAATCTGCTTCAGCCATCTTTTACCAATAGCATACCGTCGCGAATCTAAAAATAGACATTGATTTTTTATGTTTGACTGAAATTCAATCCCATCACCCTTTGCGTTTATTATGCTTGCACGCAAATTACACTCAATTACAAAGGAAAAGTAATAACTTTCACGACTTTATAATTAAGACGAAAAGGATTGTGGGATTGAATTTCGGTCAAATGAGAGAAGTACTACCATGACGTTTGCACGACGAAGCGCTATTATTAATGATTACCAATTTTTCACAAGTCTTAAAAACCCTTTTTTAGCCATTTTTTTGGCTGAAATTTGCTTAAAATCAGGCTCCGTCACATTATGGCCACCACCATTTTTCACCTTTGTACCAAAAATCAAAAGATTCCTATGATTCAATCCTGAGAAAAGTTGGTAACAGACAAACGAACGGATGGACGAACGGACAAACGAACGAACACAGGTTAATTTATAGGACCTCCAGGTAGGTCCAAAAATTGCATACTACAAAAATAAAAAAAGACTGCTTATTTTTCTACGAGCTGGACCCTGACCCCCCCTGACATAAGATAAATAAACAAAACATCACTTTATGATAGTACTATTTGGTACTATGGAATAAGAAGATAGAAACCCTGTTGTATAGGATCATAGGTAGGACAAAAGATAGCATACAGTACTACAAAAATAAAAAAATTGCTTACTTTCTACCAGTGGAAGGGCTGCGTGGGATCAAATGTGTATCTTCTGTAGCTGAAGAAATGGTGATGACTGAATCCCTTCAACAAGGAGGGATTCTTCATACAAAACATAAAAATCTTATTTATATATTTATTTGTCAATCTTTTTGAAACATGATACACTCTAGTGAGAAAAAATTAAATTATATACAAAACTTCAGCAAAAACAAGCATATCCAAAGATGATGTCTAAGTATCTAATTGATCTTGTCTTTGAGAAAACTAAGTATATTGTTTCCAACTAAATTTCTGTCCTGAATGTGGACTCCAACAGTACAAAATACCAAATTCTGGTAATTCTGGTAATTTTTCTATGAAATAACAGTGTACCAGCCTAAAATTTCTCAAATACCTGTAAAAGTGCAACAAAACCTGTTCTGACAAGTACCTTTCAACACCGATATTGGGATACTGCGCCTATACCAGATTCACAGAATCCAATGAGGGTGTTATACACAACTTTTTCTTCACTTTTTCCTGATATGCTTTATTAAACTTTTAAAAACTTAGAAGAATTCCTCTTATAAAACAAACAATCTAAAGTTCAAGTCTCATGTTTCAAGTTATTTTTCATAATACCTTAGCCTGGATTAATTTTTGCGTGGACTTTTTTCGGGAATTGAAAATAAATTTTTTTTGTGTGGACAAAATTTTGTGAATTTGCCTCTTTTTCACACAATTTTTTTCATTTTCGTAAGGGTTTTGGCTATGGCTAAGATCTGAATTTTAAATATACACAGTATTTCCTGAGGACTAATTTTCGAGAAAAAATATGCAAAAGCCATGAAAATAAACCCACACAAAATTCAGTCCAGGTAAAGTATACATAATGGGAATTCACACCCTTGCAGGTGTTAGCAAGTGTTAATGAGGTATATACATAGATTTATTACTGGATCACTTTTTCAAACCTGAAAATATTAGAAAGAGTCAGAATTTCACTAGCCAAGAAATCTCGCTCTGGGTCTGACTTTTCTTTGCTTTACTGTTGGCGAGAGAGAGTAAGATAACACAGCTACATGCACGTTCTCACAACATTGAAGTGACAAAATTATAATTTTTTAATTTAGAAATGTCTGTCTTTTCAACTCTGATGATATGAATATGCAATATGATATGTTGTTAACCGGTTACTTTTTCGAAGCGGGCTACATGGCTTTTTGCGCAATGCAATTGGTTCTTTTCGCATG
>NW_027103674.1:2427988-2577252 GCF_902728285.1 Clytia hemisphaerica | reverse complement strand
ATTCTGGATCAGTTGCTTATATTTAAAATGATAACAGTTTTGTAATAAAAGTGACTTGTGGCGGAAAAAAACGAAACAACTTGGGCTGGTTTCCATCAAGAAACAAACAGTAAATTGCAAAAATGGCGCGAATTTGAAAAAGCGCGGATGCGGTAGCACTTAATTTGAATAACAAACATTGCATCAACGAGGCGGCAACTATCAATGCCCTCTTTACCAACCATAAATCCGGATGTTTATTCATGGAAGGCCCGCAATCAAGCCAAGTGCCAGTGTAACCGGGCTGCAAATAAATATTTTTAGTCAATCGGACATCATGTCCGACAGAAATGAAATCCTGTCGGTCAAACTCAAAATCCTGCCGGTCATTCAGTGTATATATTTTTTTATAAAAGTTACATTGGAACAGTTTGTTACTGTATATACAGTAACAGAGAAATTGATTCGATAAAAGTGATCTTAGAAACACTCTTGAAAGTTATGAAGTAAGCAAGTTGATAAAAGTGGTCTTAAAACACTCTTGAAAGTTACGAAGAAAGCGAGTCGATAAAAGTTAACTTTGAAACACCCTTGAAAGTTATGAAGAAATCGAATTGATAAAAGTTAACTTTGAAACACCCTTGAAAGTTACGAAGAAAGCGAGTCGATAAAAGTGATCTTAGAAACACCCTTGAAAGTTACGAAGAAAGCGAATTGATAAAAGTGATCTTAGAAACACTCTTGAAAGTTATGAAGAAAGCGAGTCGATAAAAGTGATCTTAGAAACACCCTTGAAAGTTACGAAGAAAGCGAGTCGATAAAGGTTAACTTTGAAACACCCTTGAAAGTTACGAAGAAAGCGAGTCGATAAAAGTGATGTTAGAAACACTCTTGAAAGTTATGAAGAAAGCGAGTCGATAAAAGTTAACTTAGAAACACTCTTGAAAGTTATGAAGAAAGCGAGGCGATAAAAGTTAACTTTGAAACACCCTTGAAAGTTACGAAGAAAGCGAATCGGTAAAAGTTAACTTTGAAACACCCTTGAAAGTTACGAAGAAAGCGAATTGATAAAAGTTAACTTTGAAACACCCTTGAAAGTTACAAAGAAAGCAAATTGATAAAAGTGATCTTAGAAACAAAGAAGGTTATGAAGAAAGCAAGTTGACAAAAGTAATTTTAGAAACACCCTCAAAAGTTACAAAGAAAGCGGGTTGATAAAAGTGATCTTAGAAACAAAGAAAGTAATGAAGAAACTGGAAGAAAGCAAATCGATAAAAGTAAAAACTTAGAAACACCCTGAAAGCTACAAAGGAAGCTAGTATTAAAAGAATAGGCTAAGTAAGAGACAGGGGTGTAAGAGATCTATTTTCAACTCTCAAGTTAATGGTTTATTCCTTTTTTCATTCGGACATCATGACCGACACAAAAGATTTTCAGTCGGTCAAATAGCTTTTTCAGTCGGACATTGACCGATGACCGACGCTTATTTGCAGCCTTGGTGTAAAGTAATAAAAACCAGGCTTGATTACGTAACGTTTCAAAATGAGCACGCTCGTACACAGACCTCTTTCATATTTTCCTGTGCTTTGGAAGATCAAAACATGTCATTACTTTTTATGATGCTGTTACTACTGTTGTCATTTATGACGTTGTGCATATTGCAATAAAAAAATATGTTTTGTTATAAGAAGCAATTATTGTTATTTGGTTCAATTGGTTCAGTGTATCAAATCTCTCAGTTTAGTTGGCACTTTGGTATCTTCGTTGCGTCACAGCGAAAGGTTTGTTTTTATTTTAGTTTGTATCTTTGAAAGACCCCATCGGATTTAGGCAGTGGTGTCAGATTTAGGACCTCTCCTGGTATTTCGCAGCAATATTCTATGATACATATTTCAGCGAAACGCTAGTGTGAGTAACTGGAAGATGTTGGTTTTTTCTCAGGTGCATGTCATTTTAACTATATAGACCTTTTCGCCTTTCCATCCGCCATCTTGAATTGTATGCAAAAATACAGGAACGAAAAAGCCGTGGTTGGATTTAGTTGGAAAATATGCAAAACATATGCAAGTTTACAAAAAGATTAAAAAGCCAACAAAGCATCTTATAAAAAAATATTATAATCATTAGAACTATAAAAGATGAAATTTCTTAATCCAAAAAGAAATATTTACAGAACAACAAAAGCCTTTTAGAAATTTGTTCTTAAAGACATAGCATATTCTGTTTTCATGCCATTAAAAAATTCCACGAAGACGGAGTACACACATCAACTTTCAAAACACGCAAACTGAAAGCAGTAATTATGACGTTATACATTCAGCGGGTTCAGATCAATGTTTTGATTTGTTCGTTTGGCGGTTCTATTCCCAGGAGAATAATTTACCGTCAGCCGAATATGCTTTTCCCTAGCTGACCAACAAGCAAAAGAATAAAGTTTCAATCAGGGATTTTGTCCTTCCTATTAATCCCAGCTCTATGATTCTGCCGCAGGCTGCTGAATTAGGTAGTAGAGGAACAAGGCTGCAAATAAGCGTCGGTCATCGGTCAATGTCCGACTGAAAAAGCCATTTGACCGACTGAAAATCTTTTGTGTCGGTCATGACGTTTTTTTTTTATATGGAATACGTTTATAAGGAACTCGAGGCTGAAAATAGTTCAAAAAATAAGGAATTGTTAAGTAACTCCTCAGGCTGAGAATAAGTGGATTTGAAAATAATGTACCTTATTGGGACTAATTTGACCAAATTTTGATCTTTCAAGGGGCAAAAAGTTCAAAATTTCCTAAGTAGTAAGGAACTCGATAAGGAACTTTGAGACAGAAATTCTCTGTAAAAATAAGGAACTCCAGGCTCAGAGCAAAGTTAAGGTTCCTTATAAAAAAAAACGTGTACTTAGCCTATTCTTTTAATACTAGCTTCCTTTGTAGCTTTCAGGGTGTTTCTATGTTTTTTACTTTTATCGACTTGCTTTCTTCCAGTTTCTTCATTACTTTCTTTGTTTCTAAGATCACTTTTATCAACCCGGTTTCTTTGTAACTTTTGAGGGTGTTTCTAAAATTACTTTTGTCAACTTGCTTTCTTCATAACCTTCTTTGTTTCTAAGATCACTTTTATCAATTTGCTTTCTTTGTAACTTTCAAGGGTGTTTCAAAGTTAACTTTTATCGACTCGCTTTCTTTATAACTTTCAAGAGTGTTTCTAAGATCACTTTTATCAATTCGCTTTCTTTGTAACTTTCAAGGGTGTTTCAAAGTTAACTTTTATTGACTCGCTTTCTTCATAACTTTCAAGAGTTTTTCTAAGATCACTTTTATCAATTCGCTTTCTTCGTAACTTTCAAGGGTGTTTCAAAGTTAACTTTTATCGACTCGCTTTCTTCGTAATTTTCAAGAGTGTTTTTAAGACCACTTTTATCAACTTGCTTACTTCATAACTTTCAAGAGTGTTTCTAAGATCACTTTTATCAATTCGCTTTCTTTGTAACTTTCAAGGGTGTTTCTAAGATCACTTTTATCGAATCAATTTCTTCGTAACTTTCAAGAGTGTTTCTAAGACCACTTTTATCAACTTGCTTACTTCATAACTTTCAAGAGTGTTTCTAAGATCACTTTTATCGAATCAATTTCTCTGTTACTGTATGTACAGTAACAAACTGTTCCAAGGTAACTTTTATTTTACCTACTCGCTTTCTCCGTAACTTTCAAGACTGCATAATTAAAAAAATATATACACTGAATGACCGGCAGGATTTTGAGTTTGACCGACAGGATTTCATTTCTGTCGGACTTGATATCCGATTGACTAAAAATATTTATTTGCAGCCCTGGAGGAATGTCAACATTAGACCAACTTACGGTAAGCTAGAAATGTCGCAGTTCTCAACTTCAGTTGAGCTACAATCTGACAATGTCTGTCTGTGTGTCTGTCTGTCTGTCTGTCACAAAAACTTTAGGGCAGCTTGGAGCCCTCAAAAATGCTTGGATTTGGCTGAAATTTGGCACACTTGTTCCTTGGGTGAATATCTGGGGGTGTTTTTTTCATTTTTTGAAAATTTTTATTTTTGGGGCCTAGGGACGAGTTTTTCGTCAAAACGAGGCTAAAACTTTGGGGCAGCCTGGAGACTTCAAATATGGTCGGGTTTGGCTGAAATTTGGCACACTTGTTCCTTGGGTGAATATCTGGGGGTGATTTTTTCATTTTTTGAAAATTTTGATTTTTTGGGGCCTAGAGGCGAGTTTTTCGTCAAAACGAGGCTAAAACTTTGGGGCAGCCTGGAGACTTCAAAAATGGTCGGATTTGGCTGAAATTTGGCAAACTTGTTCCTTGGGTGAATATCTGGAGGTGTTTTTTTCATTTTTTGAAAATTTTGATTTTTGGGGCCTGGGGACGAGTTTTTCGCCAAAACGAGGCCAAAACTTTGGGGTAGCCTGGAGACTTCAAAAATTGTTCGATTTGGCTGAAATTTTGCACACTTGATCCTTGGGTGATTATCTGAGGACGTGTTTCTTTTATTTTACAAAAAATTTGATTTTTGGGGCCCGGGGACGAGATTTCGCCAAAACTAGGCTAAAACTTTGGGGCAGCCTGGAGACTTCAAAAATTGTTCGATTTGGCTGAAATTTTGCACACTTGTTCCTTGGGTGAATATCTGAGGGTATTTTTTCATTTTTTGAAAAGTTTGATTTTTGGGGCCTGGGGACGAGTTTTTCGCCAAAATGAGGCCAAAACTTTGGGGTAGCCTGGAGACTTCAAAAATTGTTCCATTTGGCTGAAATTTCGCACACTTGTTCTTTGGGTGATTATCTGAGGATGTGTTTCTTTTATTTTTCAAAAAATTTGATTTTTGGGGCCCGGGGACGAGATTTCGCCAAAACTAGGCTAAAACTTTGGGGCAGCCTGGAGACTTCAAAAATTGTTCGATTTGGCTGAAATTTTGCACACTTGTTCCTTGGGTGAACATCTGGGGTTCTACAATTGGGCCTATGAATAGTTTGAAGGCACTGAAGTTGAGCCCAGTGCGTTGCGCACGTTCGACTATTTTCTTATTAAAAATATAAAAAATCTGATATATTACTAGTCTGGCACCTACTGGATATCCAGACTGTGGTGAACTATTTCACAGTCTAGTTTATTATAAATTTTTGTCTATATCTAAGTCTTGTTTACCTAATCATCCCATGCATAGCAACCAAATTTGAGGATAACGCGCACAAACAATGTAGACGACTGGAAAAGGTTTCGCTCATTATGTTCTAAAAACAAGAAAACCTGCCAAAAAACATTATAGCTAACTCTTACCGCGAGATCAGGTAACTTGCATCAGTGGAGGCTAACATGCATAGCCCTCAAATGAATGACCTGGCTGGTCATTAAAAAACAAAGTTAAATCAAAGAAGAGCTGCCAGCGGAGCTGTGTATTCATTTGTTTTGAAATTTTGCTGTTTTGATTGGTCAGTCATTTGATGGATGCAAATCATCCTCCACTGATGCAAGTTACCTCACGGTAGATAATAACAAACTCAAGTAAGCTCAAGGAGTTGAAACAGGTTGCAGTTATGCTCATTAAAAGATTAATTTATCATGACTGGTGTTATTTTTTCTGAAAGCTTGATTTCCTAGTCTGACTAACTGTCTTAGCATTTAGCAAGAAAGAGGGTGCTAACAATACAACAGGGGTTTGTGAAAAAGCTCTGGAAAGAAAACCCTCAACCTAAGCTTCCTGTGTGAAGAAAATTTTCTTTTCACACTTGACTTGATTTGATTTAGAAAATAGATCATCTATTCAACTATTCATTCTTTCTTAAGTATTTCTTATAACTCAGGGAGTTATAAGTCAACTGAACAGGGAAGAACTTTGAAAGGGAAATCTTATTTAAAGCTCAAGTTAAAAAGACTTACTGTATGTTAAAAATAATACTCTATATTTACTGTACTATACTTATACTTATCTTTTTTATTTCTAGGTATAGATAAACACCAAGCTATAAAATGCAAAATTTGAAAAAATGTTAATGATATATTTTGAAAAATATAAGAGAAGTTGTTGAAATGTGTTGGAATTATGTTAGAAGATACTGGATATCTTTTATCATTGCATTCATTCTGGTGTATACTTCCTACATTGTTCTACATCAGAAAGCACTTGAAAATACAGAATACAAACAACGCTTGGACAAGATCAAACCCACTGTCCCTACAGATCTGTATGATCAGCTGAAAGTTTTAAAATGGAGACTAGTACAAGAGAAATTTAGATCAACTTTATTACAGCAGCATCTCTTAAAATTTCATAAACGTATGCAGAAGAAAGAGTTTAGTAATCATATCAAAAGATTTGGTGATACAGCTTTAACGCTACCCTCTTTGCACAGATTTCTACCACAAATTAATGAAGATCATTTCAAATTATCAAAATTATACACTAATAATACAGACCCACATACCATAATCTATGGAGTTGGAATTCACTCTTTTGATGATCTTGAGGATTTAATTGGATTGCTTGATTCTTTATTTCAAAATTTGGATGAGAAAGCAAAACAAGATTGTTTATTTGTAGTTTACGTAAATCTTGAACGCAATTCTGAAGATGCAACTTCAAGGTTACTGCAAAAATATGACTCATATGTGAAATCCAAATTACTAGATATTATAATACCACCAAAAAATTATTACCCCAAATTTGATGATATTGTTGGAACGTTTGGTGCAGAATCTAAGGTGAATATTGAAAATATGAAATCAAGTTTGGATTCAGTCTTTCTTATGATGTATGCTGCTTTGAAAGGTGCATTCTATGTTCGTCTAAGTGCTAAACAAAGAGCTGAGCCTGGGTATTCAACAAAAGTTCGAGATTTTGCCATCAAGCGAGCATCCATGAATGAGCCATGGTATGAACTAAGTTTCACAAAACATGAATGTTTTGGTAAATTATATCAAATGTCAGATTTGAGCCGTCTTGTACCTTTTATATTAGAATATTCCAATGTGAAACCATGTGATTGGATCATATTTGGGTTTGTAGGTACTCTAGTTTGTAACCCTGAAAAAGGGGATTGTTTAAAACGAATCAAGGATCATAGGAGACAATATAGACCAGTTCTCTTCAAAATGCCTGGAGAGACTTGACCATGCAAAATGCATGTTGTTGGTTTTAAGTAAGGCGAGACCAATTTAATTTGTTGTTCTACAGGCCCGACCGACCCTTGTTTTACTAAAATCAAAAAAATAATAATATTGAATTTCCACCACAATATATTTTGCACACTAGTTATTTGTAAGAATTAAATTTGAAAACGCTGAAAATTAAATCAAGAAATTGAAAAATTTAGAAAATCAAGCATTTTATACACTAAAATTTTATTATGATCTTCATTGGAGATAAAGAAAGTGAATTTTTGATCGAGATATTATTTGGAAAATATTTTTGGTACCTTACCAACCCTGATAAATGAAAAATTTATTCTTATTTTACCGACCGACCGACCCATATTTTTCTAACGATTTGCCCGTAGAACAATAAATTAAATTGGTCTCGCCTAAGTTTGATAAATATAGCATAGGAAACAAATTTATTTTTATAATTTATTTTTGTACCATACCATGTATGTTTTTTTTTATTGTATAATTTTTTTGGCCTGTGGCAAGTTTGGAACAGCAATTAAAGGGCGACCCAAAGGCTCTCTTTTTCTTAGCCATTTATCCAAAATAGGGGCTTTCTGTTAAGTTGCTGATAATCAAGCAGTTAGCCATCAAATACCAATTTTGCGTGCTACAGCCGAATGTTATACCAGGGGTTTTTCTAAGCGGTTTTACAACGAAAGTAATTTTTTTTCATTGTATATTTTTTTGGCATGTAGCAAGTATGGATCAGCAATTAAAGGGCGACCCAAAGGCTCTCCTTTTCCTTAGCAGTTTATCTGAGTTTATTTCTATTTTGTCGCAGGAGGCTTTGATGCCCATTTTCACAACTATAGACGCTTTCAATTAGCACCCCGTCAGCACCTTGAACTGACTACCCAATTCCCTTCACATGGCAAGGGTTAACTCGGGCGAAGGTTCATTCGCATGCCAAGTGAACCACTGCGAGTGGGAATCAAACCTCAGTCGCTTGTGCAGCAACCAAGGTCAATGACCACTATACCACAGCGCCACAGCACCCCTTTATCCAAAATAGGGCTTTTTTAGTTACTGACAATCAAGCAGGGATCCATCAAATACCAATTTTGCGTGCTACAGCCGAATGTTACATCTTTATGATTATAGTCTGTATTACATGTAGGTTTTTCTTTTTTGGAAGTACTGTAAAGCAATAAGGCTGGACTTAAAAAAATGTTGGTTTGCCTTCAGCCAACCAGAGCCAACAGACTCTTCTCTAAACTTGCCGTCCTAAAAACTTTTATTGTATTTCGTCAAAGAGAATTTTTTTACTTCTTAAATTACAAAATGTAGACAAAAATTCCATGAATGACCAAAATAAAAAAAATTTTCCAATTGACCCACCTCCAAAATCTAGGGTTGGGTGACGGCAAACCAAGAATTTGTTAAGTCCAACCTAATGAATCTTCTTTTTGAGAAAATTGTCAAAAGCTTTATTTTGTAATAACTAGCTGCATTAGATTTTTAATTATTGTTTTACAAGATATGTTATGATGTATTATATTTTTGTAATATTTTCTTTTTACAGAGACATTTTTATACTGACGGAAATTTGTTAAGAGAAATATCAAAACTCAGCCAACCCAACTAAGAAAAAAAAATTATTTGAACATTGTTGTATGTTTCCAGTCCAATCAAGACTATCATTTCACAAACTCTAGGATTTCATTGTTAAATTCATGCTTGTCTTTCTACTTCAGCTCTTAATTTTGAAAGTGAAAACAAATTGAAATAGATAAACTAATCAATCCAGCCAGCACCATGAAGATCAATGCTGAATTTGATGGTGGCTAGTTTTCAAAAGACATTGGGTTGAATACACTGTGTGAAAGATATGCAAGAACGTATAATAATAAGAAGAGGTAAAGATTTTAATATTACCTATCATTCTCTGATTTTTACTTTTAAAAGAGGGCAACCCTCTAATAAGTGTTGCACCTGAACCTTGAAAATTTAAAGAGCGCTGCACCACTCGTTTGAGGAAATTGGTTGGTTATTTTTCATCCTGGATTGGGTGAAAAGGTCTTTTCTGCAAAATATTTCAGGATAATATTCAAAAACAAGTACAAGATCAAAAGTAGCGTTGGATTGTATTTTAACATTCGACATTGATAGTAAAAGGGTACAAATTGGTAAAATACACACTTCTACAATTGGGATATCATACTTTAATGGGATAAAATTTTGTGACCAGACTTAATTTTGTGGCCAGACTTCATTTTGCTAATGGCACTGGAGAGACAATATTTCACATTTTGTCTTTTTACTGCGAAATTATGCATGCTGAAATACGCATTATTAGCGCTTTTTTGATGCCAGTAAACAATTATAAATGTAATCGTCAGCCGTGCAAAATTACTCGAACCTGATTGGTTTAGAGGAGTGCGATTAATCGTTAATTGCACTATTACCACTTTTTGCACTCTTCGGCGGGGGGACACTTTTGTCCCCTTATTCTTTTCTCTCCCAAGTCCCAGTCAGAGACTTTTTTTACTATATAATAAAAAACAAAGACAATTTTTTTTCTTCAATATAAAAAAGGACAAAGAAATTTTACGTTACAATAGCTTCTTTTAATTGAAAACAAAGAAATTACACTGCAATGTTTTCTTTTTAAACAAAAGAAAAAAAGGAGGTTTTCGAATGTTTACAAAAAGAAACTATGATTTACTAATGATTATTTACTGACGATTACCTCGGAATCGTATGTTTTGTCGTGCAATTTTTTGCGGATAACAGTAAGACGTTTCCAAATTTCCATTGGGACTTAAATTTGCGGAAGACACCCTAATCCGCGAAATTTAATCCCAATAAGGTATGATGTCCTAATTGTAGTGTCATCTGTGAAACTAAATTTCATGATTTATCCATTCCCATGAATAAAAAACTTCTTTGGATCACATAAAATGCAATCCACATTTGAGAGAAGTAGTTCATTTGCTAAATGTATTATCTTAGGGTGTTCAATTTCAAAGGAACCATGTCCATTCACCACCCATTAAAAGAAAAGAAGGAACCATTTCAGAATACCAACTAAACATACATTTGTGTATTTTGCATTGTGTTAATATGGAAATCGTGAATTTGAAAGTTCGTGTTTGAGGTGTCAAGAATGATATGCTTTAGGAAAGGGTGAGTTTTTAGAAAAGCATTTGTCGTCTAAGATTTTTGAATTAAAGTCGTGTTCTTGACGAAACTTATGCACATCATCTTTTCATCATCTTTTAATAGATTGGTATTATGAATGAAAGTTTCATTTATGTTTAAATTCTATATCAAGATCAATCCTCCTACATGTTTTTTTATAAGAATTTTGAAGCTTTCGAATGTTCTTAACTTTTTAGTTTTAAGCCTAAAAATATTCTTTAACATGTTCTTATTTTCAACATTTTGTGAGTATTTCTGTCCATTTTCCTAAGAAATGTTTTAGGGTCCTTAAAGCCTTAAAATGCTCTTAAATTTAACTTAATATTTTGGCCGTCGAAGCCTTATGTTCTTATATAGTTTGTTCTCATAGAAATACGTTTTATGCTTAAAACATTTATTTTCAGCTTGATTAATTTTGATTTTCTTTCATTAATATGTATCTGGTCCAGATGTCCTTTTAAATATTTCATTTTTTGAAAGCATTCATTTCATTCAGGATAAATTTGTTCATTTTTACTTTTAGCTGCAATGTAACCGAAGATTTTGACCTTTGAATCAACACTGATGTCTGAAAAAATAGTTTTCGTCAATTTTTGTGATCCTTCGTCTGGCCAACTAGATCTGAAACGTTAAACTACATTTAAAGGCTTTGAAGGTGGATTCAATATTATCAAGATGTTGTTTTGTTGAGAATTATTGTCTGTCATTATTTCATAAAAATCCATCATTTTTTTGTAATTCATTGTGAAATCAATTTGAATCTTGAAAATAAGATTCATGGTTTGAAAATGAAATTGAAAACCACTCATCTATATCCTTTCTTACCAAGTTAACTTAAACTGATGAAAAAGAAAATTAATTTTGTTTATTACAGTAGCTGTGTGATCAGTACTTCTTCCTTTTTCGTTATAGACGTGCACTGCACCATGAGTGACATAGTTAATTTTCTTTATTTCGTTTTTTTCCAGACAATTGCTGTTCATCTTTCAAGTTCTTCTCTCATTCCCAAGGATAACCAGGTAATTTTTTTTCACCCCTTATATTATTTTCTTTGTATTAAATAGTCGATAAAAACAGTAGAAACAACTTAAAATGGTAAGCTAAGTTGAGAAGGCTAATTGGATTAAATCTTACACGTTTTTTATAAGAACAAACTATATAAGAACATAAAGCTTTCATGACCAAAATGTTAAAAACAAGTTAAGAACATTTTAAGGCTTTGCGGACTCAAAAACACCCAATTTCTTGGGAAAATGGACAAAAATACCCAAAAAATGGCGAAAATAAGAACATGTTAAGAACATTTTTAGGCTTAAAACTCAAAAAGTTAAGAACATCCAAAGACTTCAAAAATTTTGAATGTTCTTATGAAAGAACGTGTATCTTAGAAAAATGTGTACATTACCACCCTAAGGTGCTAGATTGTAGTTATGTTTTCTCTTAACATGCTCTGTTTGATATTCATGAAAATTTAGTTCAAGAATTACATTATTTTTTCTATGAGCATAACGTTTATAAGCATATGCAGGCCAAGTGTTTGGTATCGAAACAATGGCCCTATTGTTTAAGAACAATAGAATGCTAAGCATAATGCGAGCCTGATATAGGGGCAGACATTTGCTTATAAAAAACATATTTTCTTTCTTGTGTACATAATTTAGACAAAAACAAAAATATAATAGAAAAAAAATTATGTAAGCTATTTTCAAGTTTTAAGCTCCGCTCTACAGCTTTTGATCTGTCAAAATCTTATCAAGCTTCTTGAAACTAATTATCATTGGCCAACAAGCCCTCCCCTCATTAAAAATCTAAGTTTTTTCTATATCAAGTAAAACCTAATCCAATTTCCAGGAACCTAAAAGTTTTTGAGTATGAAACTATACACCTTTTCGACCGTAGCCGCCAATTGCCGCGCGGACATTCTTTTGTCCGTTTTACCACCCTAAAACCGTCCCCACTTTTTTCGCACCTAAAGGCAATAGAAAAAAGTGTAAAAAAAAGGATCGAATCGAGTTTAGGGTGGTAAAACGGACAAAAAAATGCCCGCTCGGCAATTGGTGGCTAGGTTCGAAAAGGTGTATAATACAAGCATTTAAATTTGATGTAGATGGTAGTAAGCAGATAATAAATTGTTCTCATTAACTTTAACGACACAAGTGATGTCAATGATTATTATTAATTAATTATCAGAGTAATCTTTTGTCGACTTTGCATTTTTGTTTGTCAATATTTCTGTCATTACATATTTTATCCTGTAAATGAATACTCTGTTTTATAAGGCAAGAGAGGTGTTGGTGTTGTTAATATTAATTAGTGTTGTTGTGTTGTATTGTGTCCTATCATTTCAAAGTGTTTCAGAATGTTACGGTTTGATTGAATCGAGCCACAGTATTCGTACTTTTTCTTTTTGTTATAATGGTGTACACGCTTTTTTTTATAAGAATACACTTTCTAAGAATGTCCATGATGAAAATGGCCAAAAAATTAAGAATAATGCTAAGAATATCACCATCATGGAATTTGGCTACTCAAGATAAGAATGTCATTTTTAGAGCGTTTTCAATTATAAATTGCCATTTGCCCCCAAGTAAGGCTCATTTCTTTCATAAAAATACAATTTTATGCTTGATACGTGTATATGTACTAAATGTTAAATTTAGTCTGAATTAGGATCCTAACCTAAGAATGCTGTAAGAATATTTTAGGATGATTTTCCCAAACAAGTTAAGAAAATCCATGATGAAATAGATTTACACCATTCTAATAAAAAAAGCGTGTATTTCCATTTTATCATGGACATTTTAAGCATTTTGATAAGAATAATAAAAAACGCTAATCTATGGTAAGGACCCAAATTCAACCTAAATTCAACCTAAATTTAACATGCAATACATACCTAAAGCAAAAGATGGCATTTTTGTGAAAGTTTTGTGCTTACTGGGAGGATAATTGGCAATTTAGGATGCTTAGGATGCTCTAAAAAGGTTCAGTTGCCAAATTCCATGATGGTGATACTGGACAAAACTCCTTAATGGTGATACCGGACCAAGTATCACTGAAAGATCAAAAGCTGAACGAAGTCTTGTCGTATTTCCGTGAGTGAGGTTGTGAGGTGTGATATTTAAGAAATATTTTCATTTTATTTATTTAAAGACAAACTTTTGTTACACAAAAAACCCATGCCGGGACTGGCTCTGGTAATAGTATGCTCTTAGCATTATTCTAAATTATTGGCCAATCTCATCACGAATATTATAAAGCACATTTTTATGAAGTGTAAGTAGAGCTTAATATGCTACCACTAGAAGTATTGCCATAGAAACCGCTCTTAATCGTTTATAATAAGTGACCTTTTAATCTGAGGATCGACTATTTAAACCTCTATGTATACACGCTTTTTTTTATGAGAATGATGTAAATCCATTTCATCATGGATATTCTTAACTTTTTTGGGAAAATCATCCTAAAATATTCTTACAGCATTCTTAGGTTAGGATCCTAATTCAGAATAGATTTAACATTTAGTACATACGTCTTAAGCATAAAATGGAAAGAAATGAGCCTTACTTGGGGTTGATTAGCGACTTATAATTGAAAATGCTCTTAAAATTGCGTTCTTAGGTTGGGTAGCAAATTTCATGATGGTGATATTCTTAGATTTATTCTTAATTTTTAATCGACATTCTTATAAAGTGTATTCTTATTAAAAAAAGCGAATAAAATTTAGAATAAAAAAGTAATTTTCAAGTCTGAGCAAACCGTCACAAAACATATTTGACTGAGGTCCTGTGCCGTAATTGTTAACAAAACTTGCTTAACTAATTCGTTTTAACAGAAAACTTACAAGCTCAAATAATAATAATAGCACTATGGGAGTTTTCCTCAACCAATCATTACATAATTCAAGAGATCGAAAACGACCGTATTTTGTATTAAAGAGTTTCTCAGCTAGATAGTTTCATCATAGAACGTGAAAATCTTTTCTGCTTTAATTTACTCCCACAGTGAAGCCCTTTGATAAAGCGAAAATAACTCTTTTTTGTAGATTTGTTGAATATTGAAAGCCTGTACTTTTACGTTTGGTCAAAAAAACTTTCTTGTAGTATGAGAGTAGATTAATGGATGATCAAATCTTTTCTGGTTTCGGTGACTTTGTTAATTGCTCTAGCAAGCTAGATGACTAATTCAGACATAGTAGAAATAAAGCAAAAAGTAATGGAAAGAAGATTTTGTTGTTTGTTTGTTTATACAAACTAAATCACGTAACAATAATCGTATTATCATATAACGCCTATACTACTGTATTACATTGTTTTATAAACGACTCCAGTCTAGTGTTCTTATGATAAACAAGATGTCATTTTAGCCTTACTTCTTAATATTTATTAATCTTATTGTCAATAATAAGCAGCTTTTCTTTTTAGCTTGTAACCAGAGAAGTGTCGTTATAGTAATAAAGTTAACTGATTTATAAACTGCTGATTTGCTACACTATGTCGTGTTTGTTTACATGTCTTTGCAGTGAAAGTTGATGGGAAGGACTTTTTGGCTTGATGTTGTCTATCAATCAATTTATCAATATTATGTGATACAGTACTTTCATTCTATGTTATGTCTTCTCTATATAGCTCAATATTAAAAAAAAAAAGATTTCTTTTCGAGTAGGGTAGGCTCGTAGAGAAGAATATAGGAACCTTTATTACTCTGCATACACTGATATGATCTTTTGAGCGATAACATATAGAGATGTTAGCCTTGTTAATTATAGGTGCATACTAGGGGGGGTATCCATGAATGGTCCCAGTGACCAGTATCCGGTATTGAAAGGTCGAATTTCCGGTATTCTGGTACTCGTCGGAACATTTTTGGTCGGTAATTTATGAAGAAAAAAACTACCAGTATTCATGTACTTTACACCACCGGAAGCCCCCACATACTAGCCTATCCAGAGATAATACTACCAAAGTGACTAAAATTTGAGTGAAATTTGAAGTGATTTTGACAGTGTTGTTTTTACAGAATTTTCGGCCAAGCTCCATTTTGCATGACCTGCTGATCAATTTTACGGTGATTGAACTTTTATGTTAAACAGCAGTTCTGACGTACTGATCCCAGCTGGCACACAACATTGTTTCAACGTTCATCTAACGTTATATGGACGTTGTGAACTTTAGATAGACGTTGAAACAACGTTGTGTGTCAGCTGGGATATCATTCCCGTGAAAAGATAGACCAGCATGTTTGGATTTGAAATCTATTTTCTATTTTACAATAATTGATGCTGTGTCCAATTAATTATTTCCATCTTTTTTGTATCATTTTGATAAAATTGTAGGAACTTGATTAATGAATCCAGGCTACATAAATAGCTACGTTGAAAATTTTAAAAATCCAGAAAAAAGGATTCTTCCGATTCTACCAAGAATTAATTATTCTGCTGCTGCAGCGTTTCAAGAAATTTCAAGGAATTTGTTGGAAAAAGGATCATATTTCGAAGAAAGTTTCCCGTTCTGATTTTTCAAGTAAAGCTTTAGTAGTACACGTTTTTTTATAAGAACGTGCAAAATTTTTAAACCCTTCGGGTGACCTAATAGAATCAATAAATCCTAATAAATGTTCTTAACTTGTTGTTAATATTTTGGCTGTTGAAACATTATGTTCTTAGTTTTGTCTTGTGCATACATTGTACATTATTATCTCAATTTATTCATTAGGAAGTTAATAATATATAACATTGAAAATGTGTACACCTAATAGGTTCTTTCATCGTATCGGAATGTCTTGCCAAACAGACCAAGAGAAAGAGGATATAGAACTACCAACAGACAAACGAAAACAAGGTATCTGTGCTAACTGACTTATCATTCTTGTTTTACAGTTAACTTGTTCAACTTTTGCTTATTCAAACTCGAAACGGGACCTGAGAATTTGTTCGAGTTATTATAGAAAGAATCGGATTATAGAGCAGATTTTCAGAGGGTTTTTCTTAAACGGGACCTGAGAATTTGTTCAAGTTATAGAAAGATTCGGATTATAGAGAGGATTTTCAGAGGGTTTCCCTTAAATGGGACCTGAGAATTGGATCGAGTTATCGAAAGATTCGGATTATAGAGAGGATTTTACGAAGGGTTCATTTAAACGAGACCTAAGAATTTGTTTGAGTTATGAAAAGATTCGGATAATAGAGCAGATTTTCAGAGGGTTTCCCCTAAACGGGACCTGAGAGTTAGATCGAATTTAGAAGGGGGCAAGCCTGGGGTTCCGTGACATCTTTTTTACGACCTAGCCATTTTTAGTCTATTCCAAAGAACAGTATAATACAAGATATTTTTGAGAGGGAGGACGCGGATTAGGCCTGGGAAAACTTTTTGTGACCAAAATAGTGACGCCATAGGCAAAACTGCAAGGGGAAATAAGGGGCAGAGAAATAGCTTATTTCCAAAAGTCAAAATAAACGAAAATGATTGGTACCATCTGAAAAGCATGAATTTTTGAGCAAACAGTTGTATTACAACAACTCTCTAACTCAAACACACTAAGAGATAGAGCCTCTTGAAGTTGAAAAACATACCGACGTCAGTACGATCAAGACAAGTAGATTTGACGTCAAATCACAGTAGAGCTGACTGTTGGTCTTAAAGCTGCTGTATTTCTTTGTGTGTTTTAGTGAGCCGATAACCCCAGTCAGATTGAACCGTACTTCAGAGCTTTAAGAAGAAAATTTAGTTGTTAATGAAAACCCGCTTGTTAAATCGTGAATGCTATCGATGACAACAAAAATTTTCTTATAAACAAAACCTTAACGTAATTATTCTTTTTCCTAGAGGAGTTTGCTATTAAAGATGATATGTGATAACACAAGTCAAAAATGCTTGTTAACATAACATAACAACTTTTTCTAAGGTTATTATGGCTTGAGATAATAATGTGAACTGACTTAATAACGAACTTACTTAATATGAAAAATTTGATGATCAATGATATTATAGACTTGCGGCCAGTTGTCTATTTAGTTGTGAAAAGGGATGGAAACTTCTCTCTCATCAGACTGCTCTGATAGATCAGAAGAATCATTTGAAGAAATTAGTATGATGGCTTTATTTCACAGATACACGTTGTTTTCATAAGAACATCCAAATTCTTAACTTTTTGAGTTTAAAACCTAATGATGTTCTTAACATGTTCTTATTTTTCGCCAATTTTTGAGTAGTTTTGTCTATTTTCTTATGAAATCGGGTGTTTTAGAGTCCGCAAAGCCTTAAAATATTCTTAACTTATTCTTAGCAATTTGGCCATCGAAGCCTTATGTTCTTATATAGTTTGTTCTTATAAAGAAACTACTTACTAATTTCCCGTGAAAATGTATCCAATGATGAAGTAGACTAGTCTGCCGTGTTGTTTTCTGTTTTACAACAGATTTTCGAGTGCTCCAATTTCGAAACATTGGAATACCCATTGAGTTTAAAGCCCCGAAAGGGCTAGACTGGAGTCGTTTATAATGCGTGTAATACTAATAATATCAATACTAATGATAATAATAATACGGGATTTAGTTTGTATAAACTAAAATTGTTCCCTTTATTACTTTTTGCTTTATTTCTACTATGTATGAATTAGTCGTCTAGCTTGCTAGACTACGAAAGGGCTAGAGATGAATCTTTAACTTTTTTCAAGCAAGGGAAATTGAAGCCTTAAGATCTACGCCGCATTTTAACGGATTGAATTTAGCTCTATAACATTATATGAACGTTGACATAACATTGTGTGTCGGAAATTCTAGTGATTAAAGGTTTTGTTTTTAAATAAGAGTGATATCGTTTGCTTACTCATCAATTTTAATTTACAAGCTTTTTCGCATTGGATTGACACGGAGGTGGAGCAAGATTGGTCAGAAAGAGGAAAAGAAAGACATTTTTTGCTTATATTAGCATAATTAAACAATAGGCAGACACTGTCCTGATATGAAATATGTGTCTGATATGAAACGGGAACACTTATGTAAAAACAAAACCTTTAAGTAAACAATAGGCGCGAATCTCTGAACAAGTCCCTGTTTCACTATCTTAGATTGATTCTATCTGTTGGTTCCGCCCTTCGTTGCATCACCATCAATTTTTATTGCGAAAACCTCTCCTTTATAGATCTTGTCGATATGTTATGGTCAGGCTCGAAAACCGTCAAACGGAACATCACCAACGGACGAGGTCGTGCTCGAAAGAAGACCATTATTTTAGACGCGGATAACAAAGCATTTCGTTATGAACCTTCTAGTAAAGGAGCCACTTTCAAAAGTAAGTCCAGGTTCATGAGCTGTCACTCTGACCTCTCATCTTATAATATAACAAAGCATTTCGTTATGAACCTTCCAGTAAAGGAGCCACTTTCAAAAGTAAGTCCAGGTTCATGAGCTGTCACTCTGACCTATCATCTTATAACAAAGCATTTCGTTATGAACCTTTCAGTAAAGGAGCCACTTTCAAAAGTAAGTCTAGGTCACCACCAGTACTTCATCCCCATATCCCTATATTACTTTCTGAGTGAACTTTGTTAACATAGTAACTCTGATGTTGCTAAATGAAGCTTAGTTGGTTGTTTGAGCAGATCCTACTGTGTTATGACTGATGTTCAATTTCGGCCACAAATCACTGTCACAAAATCTACCAACGGTGATCATATATTTGTGTAAAATTGACTTAAATGACAGAAGCTTTTCCATGCTTCTTCACTAACGGTAAACTTTGGAATTCTTCTCTTTAGTCCCATTCTCCAAGGTAACCAGCATCACACACGGGACCAGTTTACCAAAAGAAGACATCAGGTCGAACGCTCTTCCTACACGTCAATTCGTTGTGGAGTATCAGTTGGAAAATAGTAAAGGTGAAAACGTCAAATCGAGGCTACATTTCACTATGGAAACAAAGAAAGCAGCAAAGGACTGGGCTGAGGGTTTACAATACCTACAAATGTACATGGGGTGTAAGTATATCTTTCAATTTCTTCTTTTTAACATCTTATTGTAGGCGCACACGCTTTTTTTTATAAGAATATACTTTTTATAAGAATATTTATGATGAAATTGGCCAAAAAATTAAAAATATGGTATTCAACTAAACCTAAGAATTTCATTTTTAGACCATTAAATTGGCAAATATTACCAAGCAATGCTAAAAGGTTCAACAAAAATGCTAATTTGTTGCCCGAGGTATGCTAGATTTTGGCTTGAATTGAATCCAAACCTAAGAATACCTTAAGAATATTTCAGGATAATTTTCCTCAAAAATTCAAGAATATACATCATGAAATGAAAAAACACCGTTCTTATAAAAATAAAAACGTATATAGACCTTTACGTCACGAGCAACGCTTACCTCGTTTTCAAAATATTGCTATTGTAGTTAATGCCCAGAGGAGTTCATAAAAAGTCACTCTATTTAAAATTTAACACTTGAAGACTCAAGGAATTTAATCACCTTGTAATGGTTTCAAAACGAGGCAGTCGTTGCTCTCCAAATTATTTTATGAAAAGACGTATTAGTGTAGTGTTTATCGTTCTATACTACCTCCGAGAAGGTCAGGGTTTGATTGCTGCTCGGTGCTACTTTTCGATTTACAAGTGAATGTACCTTCGCCCGGGTCAATATATATCATTTGAGGGGAATTAGGTATCACATTCTGATATTAGAGTATGCGGAGGTATGCAAGACATACACGAGGTCGTGACGCTGTTCACATGAATGGTCCACGCGTGGTACATGCTAGCGCCTTACCAGAAATCGATTTCTTTTCTTTTTTATGCTTTTTACCTGCCCTCGGAGAAAGTTAGAAAGGCCACCCTTACCATTGTGCATTGACACTTTCTTTTCATAGTGTGCAGAGGGGTCTAACCCCCCCCATTTTTATTTCACCCCCCCCCTATTTGAAAACATTTTCGAACCTGCGCTATTGACAAGAGCAGTCCACCAGTCATTCAAAACCAAAAACATTGAAAAATCTAAATCAATATAAATATGACTGATATTTTGATCAAAAGTTGTTATCCCCCCAATTTTTACTTGACCCCCCCCCTAAAATCTTAAACCCCCATTTTTTTTCGGAAAACCTCCTACCCCCGTATAAAGCATATTTGGAAAAGTTGGATCCCCTTTAAAAGGGGTTCACACTACATGCTTATACTTTGATTTCCCCTTTCATTCAACAGAGGTTCAATGTCACTTTAATGAATTCAAGATTCGGGAAATTTTTGTATTGCGCGAGATCGACTTTGTGAATACACTCTTCTCGAGATGCATAAATTTATTGTTGTCCTCGTTTTCAAACAGATTTCATTGCTATACAATTATATATTCACAATGATAATTGTGTTGGTTACACCTCATGAGACATTTTGAATTTCAAGTACTTTTGTTTTAGAGTTAATGTTTGCCTTTTGGGAATTCAAATTGGTTTAAATGTATAATTTCATAGCAATGAAATCTGTTTGAAAACGAGGACAGCAATAAATTTATGCATCTCGAGAAGAGTGTATTGTGCTTAATTCAAAATGTTAGTTTGAGTAAAGAAAACAATTCAAGTTAATTTCATACTCAAAGTTTCATGCCATCCAGGATGGCAATCTTCAGTGAAATAATTCAAAATATTCAGATGAGATGGAGTTTTTATAAGATACTTTAATACTTGGTCATTTGAAGTAATAAAAATGACGCGTTCTTTAGAAAAAGTAATAAGATTGTTTTATTACAGGTTAATGACCAACCAAATCAATTAAAAGCTTCTAAAAACTCCACCTCGTCCTCAAAATTTTTTATGGAAAGAAAGAGTTTGTCAGAACGTTCCGACGGATTGATTTTTTTCGAATTAGTTCTATTGCTTATTCGCGTTTGTTTCTGTAAAAGTGAAATTTTATTGTTGTGGATAAAATATCCCACCATACCATAAAAATATCACTTGTTTCTCTTTACAGCTGTTCAAATCGAGAATTCGTTACGCCCAGCATGGCTACGTAACGCTTTTGATAAATTTGACCACGATAACAATGGTGCACTCACACTCACCGAGATAAAAAATCTACTCACTTATTGTAATGTCAAAATTGACGAGAGCAAAGCTGAGGAAACTTTTAAGGTATGTTTGTTAAGTACATTCTTTACCAGTAGCGTTCTGACAAGCTGACCTTTATATACCCTGGACCAAGCTTCTCAATTCCCAGCCAAGCAAAATCTTTGATCGGAGTTTTTTAAAAAGTGGTACCCTAATGGCGGGCGACACTACTCGATAGCGGTGTAAATGCATCGACAACTCCAATCAAAGATGGCGGGTATTGCTTGGTCTAGGGATATATAACGGTCAGTGGTTCTGACAAGCTGACAGGGAAAAGTTCGTTAAAAAATTCGACGAGTGACGTGGATCGAGATATTTGAGATGCTACATTTTCTCATAGTGTCCTCCCCCACCCCCTTTTAAAAGGGGGTGGGGGAATTTTTTTTTCAGAAAATAGGAAAAGGGGGGGGGGCAAAATGGTTTTCAAAAATCTAGGGGGGGGGGGGTAATCAAAAGGGGGGGGAGAAAAAATGGCCCCAAAAAGTCTAGGGGGGAGAAAAAATCTGGGGACATTATTTTTTTCTACTGTGGAAAAATATTTTTTCTACTCTCTGTAGCTAACTTTGTCTAAACTAACATCTAAAAAATATACGCTTTGTAAATAAATTGATTAGAAGTTATCTTTCACTAGCAGTTTATTTTTAACTTTTCATTTCACTCTGTGGAAACTTTTTTTTCAATTTTTCATTGTATATATAACAGAGATAACGTGAATAGAAGCATCAATTTGGTATTTTTAGACGTTTTTGATATACAGTTTTTGAAAAAAATCTGAAAAATCTACAAAAGCGCCAATTTTTATAAAAACTAGTCTTTTTTTAAACAAAAATTACTTTTAAAGGTGTTTTTATTAATCATTAATGTCATAAAACTCCTTAAATAAGTCAATTTGTAAGTGATTTTCTAATTGATTGCATAAATTTAATACCTCTTTTTTACGTGTTTTTTACACTTTCCGAAAAGTGAATTTTGTCTTTAAAAGCTCATAAGTAGAGAACAAGTTGGTCAAATTTAAAAAGTGATAGCTCAAATCTTAAGTTAGGATATCTACCTTCTAAATATCAAAACTCCAAGCACTTTGGGACATTTGTTCGACCTCAAGATGTCGGGAAACGTCTGAACTTTTTCGTGGGTCACCCGGTATATCTTCTACTTTTCGGATGAAATTTCGTTATAAATTCTGTCTCAAAATAATTTGCAGCGGAGACAAAAAAGGCTACCTTATCGCCCAAAACTTAGTCGGCCTTAATTATTAGTCGGCCCTGATTTTAGACAACTCGTCAAAATAGGGCCGACTAATAATTAAGACCGACTAAAGTCACCAAGCCAAAATTTAGTCACTTAGGGCCGACTAAGTTTTGGCCAATAAGGTATAACTTTTGATAGACATCGAATTAGATAGGGGTTTTGTGCTTGTTGAAAAGACAGACAGAAGTGGAATATATCAAAAAACCAAAATCAACTTCTTCAATAAATGTGCTATAATTATCATTATTTTCACACGAGTGATTCTTTGATCTTAGAACATCATCAATGTGAAAATAACTTTCAAAAAACTTTTTTCAATCGAAAGATATAGTCGAAAGTTTTATCTCTAATTGGCTTCAAAAACCACCAAAAACAACAAAAAAGAGCCCTTTTAAGTCAACCAGGGCAAAGTTTTAAGCTGTATTTTTTGACTGAATAAAAAAGATTTTTTGAGTTTTTTTTTTCGCATTTATGACGTTCTAAGATTGAAGAATCTCTGATATAGAAATGATGATCATAGCATTATTCTATAAGAAGTTGACTTTTTTCTTCTTCGTTTTTCATCTTTATTTTTCCATTTTTTTAAATATTTTCTTTTTTGACGATGTTCCACCCTGGATTATCTTTTAAACGAGCACAAAACCGTTTTCTAATTCGAATTCTATCAAAAGTTACAGCCTTTTTTGTCTCCGCTGCAAATTATATTGAGACAGACTTTTAATACTGTGCTCGATTTGATTTTGGTTTTGTTTGGCAATAAAAGAGGCGGTTGATACAGGCACGACGCAACGGGTACGGCAGGTACGGCGGCCGCCGTACCAGATTTTCACAAAAATACCTAGACTGGAGTCGTTTATAATGCGTGTAATACTAATAATACCAATACTAATAATAATAATAATAATAATAATACGGGATTTAGTTTGTATAAACGACTGGAAGAATCCGGTGTTCCAGCCTTATAGATACAGGGGCTAGCTACGCAGAAACTTGCGTAGCGAGAAAACAATTTATCAAGCAACAACAAACTCTCAAAACGAAATCAACTCAAATGAAAAACTTTCAATACACAAACCCACACATATTTTTTTTCTCAAGAATTATTTTGAGCAGGAAAAAATTATAATTGCAATATTGACACTTTTCTTTTGTTTGGAGTTAGTGCACAAAGGTTTCTAGACGACTAAAATTGTTCCATTCATTACTTTTTGCTTTATTTCTACTATGTATAAATTAGTCGTCTAGCTTGCTAGACTAAAAAATACCCGAAGTTTTCCTCTTCGTCGGTCAAATCGCTATAAAATCGCTTAAATTTCCTCATTCACCGTACCAGATATAAAAAGCTTCCGTCGTGCCTGGGTTGTAGTTGATGCTAACTAGATCATGTTTCCAGTTACCATATTTACTTTATAAAAGTAATTTAGCATTAATTTTTGAAAAAAATCAAATTTTTCTTCACTTCTTAGAAACACAGTAACGAAAGTTTCGGCAGACTTCCACCAATGAAGTTCTCAGAATTCTTTTATGAACTTGTATCACTCAGAAGACAAAGCTTTATATTTGAAAGGTAAATCCATTCGGTCTAATATACTTTAATCGTAGAAATTTTAGCGAGACAAATTTTAGTGTTTTAGCGAGTTTTCCCTATTTTCGCTAAAATAAATCTCGCTAAAACATGCCGAATCGACAGATCGCTAAAATTTATCCGCGCGAAATTTTTGGTTATATTGCCTTGATGCATTTTTATCAATAGGAAGGGTTTCAGTGCAAAGAAATGCTAGAAAACGAATTAAGTCATTAATGTAATATATCGTGATTCGCTAAAATAAATCCAAAAAAAATCAAGATTTTCCTGACTCGCTAATATACGCTTAAATTAGTCTCGCTAAAATTTCTACGATTAAATATGTCTAATCTTATAAAAAATCGTCCATATTTCCGGCGCCACTCGCCAAGTTTTGGAAGACTGTGTTAACGTTTGCCTTGAAAACGAAAGTGATTGGGTTCTCAAGTTGATGAGCATTTGCCGAGTGGTCAAGGCGTCAGCGCCGGAAACCAGGGTTTTTTGGTTCGAATCACGGCTCCTTCCAATGTCCGGTTCTGTTCATAGATATCGGAGCCGGCTGGCGGTGGACCATGGAAAAATAGTCGATAGATCTTCTAAAAGTCCTAGATTACTGGGCTGTCCACCTTTTAAATCGACTTCTTCCATTTTTTGATTACGTTTTTGATTGACAATAGATTTTCGTTCATTTGTTTAAATTCAACCAGTGCTTTTTTATAGCCTCATTTGTTATCCATCAAAGTTTGGATAAAAAATTTCAAAGTGGACATCCAACTGATTCTACTGGTTATTTATATACAGTGGTAACATATTTATAGTGGCTGGCCATGGAATAATTTTCAAACTTTTAGGCAGTTTGAAAATTTTCTCACCCAGGGGCCACTTTGGGGGAAGGGGTAGACTGGAGTCGTTTATAATGCGTGTAATACTAATAATACCAATACTAATAATAATACGGGATTTAGTTTGTATAAACGACTGGAAGAATCCGGTGTTCCAGCCTTATAGATACAGGGGCTAGCTACGCAGAAACTTGCGTAGCGAGAAAATAATTTATCAAGCAACAACAAACTCTCAAAACGAAATAAACTCAAATGAAAAACTTTCAATACACAAATCCACACATATATTTTTTCTCAAGAATTATTTTGAGCAGGAAAAAATTATAATTGCAATATTGACACTTTTCTTTTGTTTGGAGTTGATGCACAAAGGTTTCTAGACGACTAAAATTGTTCCATTCATTACTTTTTGCTTTATTTCTACTATGTATAAATTAGTCGTCTAGCTTGCTAGACTAGGGAACGGGACATGAACGGTAAAAGTAACAAGAACAAGAACGAGAAAAAAGAACAGGATAAGAAATAAAACAACACCGTTTGATTAGTCGAGAAAGTGCTTTTCAATTGAATTTCTGAACTGGAATATCGATTTGGTAGTTTTGATTTCAGTTGGGAGGTTATTCCATAATAAAGAGCCAGAATTAATAAATGTTTGATCAGTGAAATGAGTCAAGAAAAGTTATGGAGTAAGGTTTATAGGACATCGTTGACTGAAGGGACGACAAAACTTGATTGAGTAATTGTACATTGTAGTATATTTTTCATCTTTCTTCGATCTGCAGATATTTGACGGACAATAAAAAGACATGGAACACGCAAAACATATACGATTTTCTTAAGAACGAACAAAAGGTATCTATCTCAGAGACATTTTCTGATTTTGTTATTCTCAACTTCAGTTGAGCTGGAACCTGAGAATCTGTGTCTGTATGTTTGTCTGTCACCTCAAAACTTTGGGGACCAAAAATTGTCTGGTTCGGAAATTTTGCACACGTTTGTTCCTTGGGTATGGGGATGTTTATTTTCATTTTTTCAAAATTTTGATTTTTAGGGACGCACTTGTGCCTTGGGTAAATATCTGGGGGTGTTTTTTTTTTCATTTTTCTAAAATTTTCATTTAAAGGGTGTGCCCAGCCGGCACACAACGTCAAAACAACGTCCATTTGACATACATAACGTCCAAATAACGTTATTTGAACGTTAAAACAACGTTGTGTGCTAGCTGGGTGACCACGAGTTTTTCGCCAAAACGAGGATAAAGCTTTTGTGGCAAGCTGGAAACTTCAAAAGTGGTCCGATTTGCCTGAAATTTGGCATACTTGTTCCTTGGCTAAATTCTGGGGGTGTTTTTTTTCTTCATTTTTTCAAAATTTTCATTTAATGGGCGTGATCACGAGTTTTTCACCAAAACGAGGCTAGAACTTTTGTGAAAGTGAGGCCAAAGGTCAGCTAGGTTATGTCCTTGTGTCCTTTTTTCAAATGTGTGAACTTATCACTAAAGAGCTTGGTTTTAGTTTACAAAGTATCTGGCAATTTGGTGTTTTTAGAGTCTGCGAAGTCTTGGAATGTTCTTAACTTGTTCTTGATATTTTGACCATCGAAACCTAATGTTCTTATACAGTTTGTTCTCATTAAAAACCATGCATTGAATGATTCTTCATCCTGTTCTTCTTCGTTTAGATCGAGAATCCAGACCCTTTAGACTGTGGATACATTATGAATAAATATGGAATCAAAAATTCAGAACAAGAAGACTCGAAAGCTGAACTTGATCTTATAGGTATGTTCCGATTATTTGATTGATTGATAAAACCAGTTTGTACTTAGTTTGTACTTAGTTTGTACTTAGTTTAAATCACTACAAAACTACAGGTAGTATAAAAGCCAGTCTCCACTTTCACGTGAAATGGGTGACAGTTTTTTTCTTAACCTTTTTTTGCCTGGAGAAAAGATTACGTCATAAAAAAGTTTCGCGCGAACAAAAAAATTTGAAGGAAGTTCATTTTGACCAATGGAAATTTTGCTTCAATTTTCAACCGACCAATGACCTTACAAAAAAGTCAAAATGTTTCCGCTCATGTCGCACGAAAGTGGAGACCGGTCTTAAGGAGCATGAATGGGGACGAGATGGAGTTTTTACAAGGTCTTATTTGATTTGGTTGGTCGTTAACCAGTGATAAAACAATTTTGTTACTTTTTCTAAAGAACGCGTCATTTTTATTACTTCAAATGACCAATTATTAAAGTATCTTATAAAAACTTCATCTCGTCTGCATGAATGGGCTGTTCCATAAAATACACCTATTTCCTATTAGCAGATTCATGCAAAAGTCACGAAAAAACGTCGAGTAAACAAACTTTTGATTGGTGGAGGCATGCAAAGATTACCTCATACTCTGGACATTTTGAAAAATATGCTTGTATATGAAATATTTCAGCCAATCAGAGACTTTTTCGGCGTTTTTCGTGACTCTTTTACATGAATCCGCTAATAGGAGATACGTGTATTTCCATACAGGCGGGTAGACGAAGCTTTTTAAGGAGTATGAATCCGTTTGTGGATGCTAGCAGCCTAGTTTGTACTGAGCTTCTATTTTATTGAGGGTAATACGCGAAATGTGATTCACAGGACCAATTTGTAAAATCATTAGCGAAAGACGTTGTAAAAAAACAAGATTATTACTATCACGCGTATATGTATTCAAAATGTACAAAATCTGCGAAAGTCATAATACTTGAAAAAAAGGGATCAATTACCACGAAATCTTACAACCACAAACGATTTGGAAGCGCTCTAAATTAGGATGGAAGGTTAGAGTTTTATCTCTGAGTTTTAACGCTAGACTTAAAACTTAAACCCCTCCCGAATTGAAATATTCGAATAAATTTATCAATTAGCCCAAAAGCAACTTTCTTGCCTGAACTTTAAATTGCTAAAAACGAGGAATTAACCAAAATTCTCAATATATTTTGACCGATATTTCGGTTCACTAATACAGATGTTAAAGCCATATATATTTCCAATGATGGAAAGATATAGTTAAATGAAGTATCAATTTGAAAACTAATGAGAGACCATACTGGTATAAATTGATAACATTGTACGAAATCTCAGGTTTAATCAATATCAAGGTGTGGCTCTATAGTAACTTTACCGCTAATATATAAAAAAAATCACGACAAATCAAAATATAGCAAAAACTAGACGAAATCCATTTAAAAATTCACATCAAAACATATTTAACATGTGATCCCACTTGTTCGAGTTGAAAACTCGGCACGGAATCGCCCGGTATATCTTTAACGTTCGTACTTTGTTGGACACCCTTTGCTAGAAATCCATATTACATCAAAACACGTTGTACGGGTGATCCCACTGGTTCGAGTTGGAAACTCGGTACGGAATCGACCGGTATATCTTTAACGTTCGTACTTTGTTAGACACCCTTTGTTAGAAATCCATATCACATCAAAACACGTTGTACGGGTGATCCCACTGGTTCGAGTTGTAAACTCGGTACGGAATCGCCCGGTTTATCTTTAACGTTCGTACTTTGTTGGACACCCAGCCATATTGAAAAAAAAATCCATGTCACATCAAAACACATTGTACGGGTGATCCAAGGCTCGTACTTTGTCGGACACCCAGCTATATTGAAAAAATCCATATCAAATCAAAACACATTTTATGGGTGATCCCACTTGTACATCTTCAACGTTCACTGGTTCGGGTTCGAAACTCAGTACGGAATCACCCGGTATATCAATAAGGTTCGTACTCAGTTTGATACTTTCCGAGTTCATGTCTGAAAGCTTATACTGTGACTCTTTTGTGTTATCACAGCAATATAATAAATGCCCTTCGGCATTCTGATTCTTAATAAACGTGTGAACAACATCCTTCACTGTTAATTGCCCTTGTAAGGCGAACGACGTCTCGACTAATGGCACCTGTTCACTATTGCACTTCTTACAGCTGTATATCGCTAAATGAATTTTTCGATACGCGTACATTACAATAGCGTCCTCATTTAACGGTTTAAGCTGGTATAATAATGTTCTCTCTCGTTTGTATAAAAGTTCATTGTATGGTTGGGATGAAGTGTATAAGGATATTGGTAAAGAGATTTCTTCTGTTAATGTTTTTTCAACGTCCTTGATCGATGAAGTTTCGGGCATAGAGATTTCCGTAGGTATCCCTGGAAAAGGCGAAAGAGAAAATTATATATTGTTACGCATACGAAAAAAAGCTTTTAAGAATACATTTTGGCGGGCGGGGGATACAAATTATTGGATGGCCGAAAAAGCTTTTTAACATTAAATTGAAATTCACTAATTAATTTGGAAAAATAGATTTCGACCTAAATTCGATTTGACAATTGTAGGAAATATTTGGAAAAAATTTGTTGATAAATTTAAGAAAAAACTGTTTCTATAGAGCTAAAAGGATCTGCTTCCAAGTGGAATTCGACAATTTTTTTTCAATTGCAAAAATTCTCCGACATTTTATCATCTGACAAAGCTTTTTCTTGAATTCTTTATCCGCAACTAAATCTTTTACCCGAAGTCAGAAGTTTCTGTTCCCTTTTAATAAGGCGAAAAATAGAAAGAAAGTGTTTTTGTTGCTATTTTTGATAACTTTAAAGATAACTTTTATGTATAACAGTATGAAGTAAACCCTGAATACTAATGTATCAACGAATGAAACGAAAGTCTGCGGCGGGTGAGAAAAAATTTTTCACACGTTCCGGAAACGCTACTTTCTTTATTTTTGCCTAAGATCAAGCTTTTTATTGAAAATGATTCCTACTGACCTACGTCTTGCATATATTCTGGTAGCACCAGTATTACAGTCAAATTTTGAGGAGTTTTTGATATCAAATTGAGTTCCAACTTGCCGTCATCTTGTTCCGCCTCTGTAGCGCCCTCTATAAAGACATCCAGGAAAGATTTCTCTTCCAGAATCTCTTTTCCATGGTGTAAATATAATTGAAGGTGTGCCGGTATGAGCCATTCTTCCTCAATGGATTTCTTTAATCGTGGAAATGATTGGCAAACCTAGTTTAGAAAACGAATAGTTAACCCAGCTGGCCCACAACGTTGTTTCAACGTTTATCTAACGTTATATGGACGTTGTGAATGTTAGAAAAACGTTGAAACAACGTTGTGTGCCAGCTGGGAAACGTAATAAAGTCTTAAGAATCAGACTCTGAGTAGGACGCTGCGAAAACAGTCGCGCTTTTTTCAACTCAAAAAAATATTTAACTTCAACAGTATGATAACCAATACAGTTTGAATAATTTGATTTTTAAAAACTGAAGATCTGCTATGCTACATTTAGATTCTCAACAGTCTAAGCATGTCTTCGGCTGTTTGTCAAGGTCTTCGGCCGCTGGAACGGCTCCTCGTTCGATAGCTGTCTACCCAAAGGTAGGGGAGGCTGCCACCCTTTCTCCCTGGATTGCTTCACTTACCCTCGATTCTTCTCTTTAATTAATGAGCGTCAAGTAGAGAGACATCAAGTACCATTTTTGTACTTTTGGACCTGAGCGGGGATTGAACCCATAACATTTCGCACCGCATGCTTTCCCAGATGGCAAACAACGTTGCTTCAACGTTCATCTAACGTTATATGGACGTTGTGAACATTAGATGAACGTTGAAACAACGTTGTGTGCCAACTGGTTACCTTTTTACTATGGATTGTTTCATTAGCATACCCAGTCGGCACTCGACGTCGTATCAACGTCCATTTGACATTCATAACGTCCAAATAACGTTATTTGGACGTTAAAACAACGTTTTGTGCTTGCTGGGTATGTTGCAGGGAAGTGGAAGAAAAAAAATTTGATAAATGTTACGGGAGTAATAAACCGGATTAATTAATACATTTTTTTGGTGAAATAGTGAAATTTTTCGTTACAAATTTTCGTCCCAAATTTTTTTAAAAAACCCTGATTCTTTCATCACACCTCTCGGAAATGCGAAAATAATGTGGAAATTTGGAGGAAGGAATCGACAGCTATGTATTCAACCCGTTTAAAAAAAAACACTCACCTTAACATCTAGCTCCATCACTTTAGTTAGCGATTTCAGAACAATTTTTTTCAAACCAAACAATCGATAGTGAAACAAACTATACATATCCATTTTCTCCTTGTCTTCTAACGAAAGCTCAAGAATCGCATCTTCTTTAAATTGATCTCGAACATAATAACCTGACAAGAATAATTGTTCTAAAAGGACGGACGTATGTTCTTCGTTCAAGTGCAGTCTTTTGTAGCGTGGGTGTCGTAATTCGAACCAGCGATATGATAAACTATACTGGAATACAAAATGAAAATCTCTTGAGGTCATGACTCATGAACCCCTCCCCCCGCTTGTTAATTTAATGTTAATTTAACGTTATATGGACGTTTTGAACGTTAGATTAACGTTGAAACAAGAAGCCGTAGCGGCGTGAAGGCCCAGCTGACGTGGCAATAACCAAATGTCGTTTGTATTGGGTACCTTAAGAGAACCAATGTTTGCGGAATCGTATTTTTGCAATTTTAGGGTTTGAAAGAAAACATTGTGTCTTAGAATCCTAATGCACATTTTCGGCTGAGATTGAAATACGGAACATTCAAAAAGTTTAAAAAGTTCGAAAATTGGCTTAATGAAAAAAAGAGAAAAGAAACCAGCTGCGCTGGAAGGTCAGCAATGATAAATGATACGCAATATATGTATATAATAGATTTACTTTATGTTTTTGTTACTAGTATGAAAGAAAAAATCGGTTTAAATAAATTCACAAACTTCAAATGTCAAATGTTGACCGTCAAAGTTCCGTTTTCAGAAATATCGATTTAACGCGTAGCATCATGAAAAACATTCCAAACTTATTCAAATTTACACATGAGCTGCGTTTTAGTATTCTTTAATGAGTTACAACATAAGTTTACTTGGGAAAATTCTCTATCAGGTTTGAAAAATCCAGTCACCGACCGTTTAGAGCGATAAATCCAAAATTAACCATTTTCACGGGTAGCATCATGAAAAATATTCCAAACTTATTCAAATTTAAACATGAGCTGTATTTTAGTATCCTTTAATGAGTTACAACATAAGTTTACTTGGGAAAATTCTCTGTCAGGTTTGACAAATCCAACCACCGACCGTTTTTAGTTTAGAACGATAAATCCAAAATTGACCATTTTCACGGGTAGCATCATGAAAAACATTCCAAACTTATTCAAATTTACACATGAGCTGCATTTTAGTATCCTCTAATGAGTTACAGCATAAATTTACTTGAAAAAATTCTCTGTCAGGTTTGAAAAATCCAGCCACCGATCGTTTAGAGCGATAGAGATCCAAAATTGACCATTTTCACGGGTAGCATCATGAAAAATATTCCAAACTTATTCAAATTTACACATGAGCTGTATTTTAGTATCCTTTAATGAGTTACAACATAAGTTTACTTGGGAAAATTCTCTGTCAGGTTCGACAAATCCAACCACCGACCGTTTTTAGTTTAGAACGATAAATCCAAAATTGACCATTTTCACGGGTAGCATCATGAAAAACATTCCAAACTTATTCAAATTTACACATGAGCTGCATTTTAGTATCCTTTAATGAGTTACAACATAAGTTTACTTGGAAAAATTCTCTGTCGAGTTTGAAAATCATACCACGTCCCACCACTGTCACTGACCACCGTGGTTTTGTTAACACTAACAGCCTGAACAGCGACAGATCCAGAAGTGACTGTTTTCTTATGTAGCATCAAGAAAAAAGTTCCAATCTTATTCAATTTTACACATCAGCTGCATTTCAGTTTATTTATTTCTATATCAGAAAAGCCATTATTTCCTAAAAATTTATAAAGTCTTTTTGAAAACAAGAAAAAATTAAAAATGAAAGTGATTTAAGGTAGAATTTTTACTCATAAAACTTGAGCAAAGACTATAAGATATGGCAGAATGTTGAAAAAGGTTTATAAAGAAAAACAATTACAAAATTTCTTTGGTTTGAAAGTCTCTTGACCACTAAAGCAAAGAAAATGTTCAAGAAAGTATGAATTAACCTCCTCGCTTCGACCGCCATCTTGTTTTGTTTTGAAAATTGTTTTGGAGGAGCGCGGAATCAGAAAATATATCTTTTATAGCCAGTATCCGACTTTAGCAAGCTTTTCCCTCTCTAGACGGCAAAATTAAAATGTGTGGTACTGGTTTTAAGCGCCGTTTCTGCCTAAAGTGACACACGGACGGACAGACAGAAAATTGCAAATGAAAGGCCTACGCTTAGCGCTGGGCCAATAACGTTGTGTGTCAGCTGGGAAAGGATTTCGATAGAAATGTTCATCCACTGCGGTAGAGAGTTCCACTCATTCCACCGGGACTGTGAGACAGGGGTGGTTTCAAAACTCGAAGTAAACATGAAAAATTTGGTAATATTTTGAGTAAAAATTTGAATAGGAAAAAGATATAAAACTATCCAACCTTTTGAAAAATGATTTGTCTTAATTCTTCCATCCAACATTCAGGTTTTTTGAGTTCATCCAGTAAGTTTTCGATCAACGTTTTGTTAAAGCTTTTGTATTTGTAGATCACTGACACTGATCTCAATTCTTCTAGATTGCAATTCTGGATCGCACCAATGACCTCACTAGAAAGCGTTCCTTAAAGAAAAGAATATCAACACTGATTAATTCTTTTAAATTGCAACAATGACAATTGCCTTAAAAGTGAAAAATAGTCCTTAAATCCGCTAAAGACGGTTGCTCTTCGATTTTAAAAGGACATTAAAGGAAACTGATGTGCCAAAAATTTGATATTTATTAGGATTTCGAGGTTTTATAGATTTTCCAATTTTTTTTGAGATTTTTTCGCGAGCATAAACTTTTGCAAGCATAAACTTTCGCGAGCATAAACTTTTGCGAGCATAAACTTTTGCGAGCATAAACTTTTGCGAGCATAAATTTTCGAAGAATTTTCAATTACTTTTACTTTCGCTTGCGAAAATCCATAAACGATCGATAATAATCCATATAATCCATAAGCTCACCTTTGACCCATGTCGGGAAATACTTATATGCTAAAACAAGTTCCTTATCGTAATCTCCTCTTGCGATATTCCTTATTTGAGCTGTATGCTTCAATACAGTTCCTTCGCTATATAACACTTGATATTGGCTTGGAATCTGAAGGGAATCTTCAATGAAGTTGGTCAGATCTTGTAGACGACATTGATCATCCTTTGGTATCCACGATGCGAGTATTACATAATTTGTATTGCAAATGTTTATTTTTGCCATTTCTCATGTCTTTTTAGCGTCAGGCCTTCTTAAATTATAAAAAAATAATGAAGAAAAACCCTCTTTAAAGAAAAACCGCAGTTGAAAAAAAAACAGTTGGTCCACCAACGGACACTTTCCTGTCTTTCTAGAATTTTCAATGACCACTCATATCGAGGGGTTGAAAAAATTTCTTACACCAATACAAAAAATCAATAAAGTCAAAAAAAGAAAGTCAAAGAAAAAGTCAAAATCTAAATAAGTTTGCGTTTATCAACCCAGTGATATTCATATTGGAAGTTTATCGTGGCTTGAATCACGAGATTTACGTTTGGCTACGTTTCGAGAGATTCTTCTCCCATCATCGGGCAATGTGGAGATGTTTTCCCCACTATTTGTACTAATAGACCTTCTGATTACCTATAATTATCAAGTGTAATTAATTTACAAGGTGTGAATCCCCATGTTACCATAGGTGTAAGGTAAATTATCTCTTGAATTTACGAGATTACTCATTACTTTGATTTCCATTTCGCCTCTCTGTCTGGATGCTAGTACAAACAGTGGGGAAAACATCCTTCACATTGCCCGATTATGGGAGAAGAATCTCTCGAAACGTAGCGAAACGTAAATCTCGTGATTCAAGCCACGATAAGCTTTCAATATAAAAAGTCAAAAAGTTTCTTGAATGGGTGAAACAAAATTTATAGACGGTGGGTGTTTCTGGAAAGATTTGGGTTGAAAATTTTGGGCGCCCGAGGGCGGTGGGCGTTTTTGTCGAGAAAAAGTCAAAATGAAAGTTTGAAAAAGTCAAAAAAAAGTCAAAAAGTCAAATAAAAGTAATAAAAAAAGTCAAAAAGTATCGGCTACTCCTTTTTTCAAGTGATTACCCCTCAACCCATATCATATATGTATGTTTTTTCTGTCATATATGTATGTATCCTTGAATCTTTTCAGTGTAGGAAGACTCCAATCTATTCATTTGGTCGAAAACAATCCATCACGTCTCCCAACATTATTAGTACATAGTGATTCTCATCTCTACTACATAACACAGAAAAAGAGAAAAAAACACTAAATCAACATTTCTCTGTTATGTCATATTCATATGAAAGTCATATGACTATGTTTATAATAATAATAATAATGCTATACAAGTTCGCAGGCCACCGTGCGAGCACATGGGCCTCTATGAACCGCTCTTTGTTCGGTTTACAATTTTCTTAAGATAGAGTTTTTTCCTAGGGCTCCCCCTGACTTTGAATTTAAAGTTTGCATCCTTTAGTGACGTGTTCATTTCTTGGGCTTTCGTACACCACTCTTTGATTGTCTTCCTTTCACTTTTCGTAAGATCTTCTGTCACACGGAAGGGCAATCTTTCTCCTTTAGTGATTGCTCTTAACACTGTATTTTTGTCTTCTTCATTTGCAAATCGGACTTTTATTGGTCGATAGCGTTTTTCATCTTCCTTTTCCTTCGAAAATTTTCCGATTCTTTGAGTTTCTTCAATCTTTATATTCCTTAAGCTTAGTTTCTTAGGTAAGACTTTTTCATTTAGATATTCTTCGTCGTAGATTTTGGTTGACTCCTCTGAATCTTCAGTGGATTCGTCAACACCATAGACTGGAGTCGTTTATAATGCGTGCAATACTATAATACCAATACTACTAATAATACGGGATTTAGTTTGTATAAACTAAAATTGTTCCCTTTATTACTTTTTGCTTTATTTCTACTATGTATGAATTAGTCGTCTAGCTTGCTAGACTATCAACACCATGAAGAATTAGATTGCACGCCGTGGATTGAATCTGTCGTTCCTCCTGTTTTTCCCTTCGAAGTACGTTTTCTATGTTTTTCTCGATTTGCCTCGACGCGACTGCTGCGTAGCTTTGTGATTTATTGGTTATGTTAAGTTAGAAAGTATATGATATATTTTACAGTGTAGAAAGAGTCTTACACAGTTTTTTTCTGTCTGATTTATAATGGATATTTGTTGTTGTCAATTATTTATAAAACGGTGGTTTGTCTTGGTTTGTTATTAGAAGTTAAAAAAATTTTATTTGTAAACATAGCACAACATAAATAGCTAAGCTTTTTTTATAAGCACTTGCCAAGATGTAAAAAGCGATTTCCTAAAGTAATGATTGTTTCTGTAGAATTTGATTGTTAACCTTTTGTGGGCATTTTAATTATAACGCGAAAGACAGAATTCCAAAGACCCGACGGGGGTAAACTTTCTTCTAAAATAAAAAAGCTCTTCCTTTGCACGGGATTTAACAACTTTTAATTTTTTTTCGTGTCAAAATGTTGGCAAAATGGAAATGTTCAGTATTTTTTGTACCTTAGTGATAGAAGGAAGTGTAATCATAAAATGCATTTGCTAACTACTGTAATTTAATAACATAACAGAATAAATGCTCTAAGTAAATAATAACATGATCAAATGATTCGAGGGGTAAATCACTCGAAAAATTATCGTACACATCAAAAAAAAGTCAAAAAAAGTCTAAAAGTTAAAAAAAAAGTCAAAAAGTCAAAGAAAAGTCAAAAATTCTTAGAAAAAAGTCAAAAAGTCAAATAAAAGTCAAAAAAAAGTCTTGAAACAGTCAGAAAGTTTCTTGAATGGGCGGATGGGTGGAGCAAAATTTATGGGCGGTTGGCGTTTTTGGACAGATTTGGGCAAAAATTGTTGGGCGCCCAAAGACGATGGGCGTTTTTGTCGGGAAAAAGTCAAAATGAAAGTTCGAAAAAAGTCAAAAAAAAGTCAAAAAGTCGAAAAGTATCGTACACCTTTTTTCAAGTGATTTACCCCTCGGAATGATTTTCGAGAATTTCCTGCGTGAAGAAGACATGGTGTAGCATATACACGTTTTTTTGTTTTTTTATAAGGAACACGTTTATAAGGAACTTGAGGCTCAAAATGGTCCGAAAAACTAGGAATTGTCAAAGAACTGCCCAGACTGAGAATAACAAAACAAGTCAAGTCACAGAGAATTAAACTTGAATTTGCACACATTTACAAAGCCTAAACACAAGGATAACAAAATGTTGACGAAACAACGTTTAATAAACGTCTCTTTTTGCATTTTAGTCCATTGTTATACATTTTGGTCATAAAAAGTTTTCCCGGGCCTAATCCGCGTCCTCCCTCTCAAAAATATCTTGTAATATACTGTTCTTTTGAATAAGCTAAAAATGGCTAGGTCGTAGAAAAGATGTCACGGGACCTAAAGCTTGGCCCTACTATTTATACTTAGTTTGAATTGCTACAAAACTACAGGTAGTATAAAGGCCGGTCTCCACTTTCGCGCGAAATTGGCGACAGTTTTTGCTTATCCTTTTTTGCCTGGAGAAAAGATTACGTCATAAAAAAGTTTCGCGCGAACAAAAAAAAGTTGAAGCTAAAAACGAGGAATTAAACAAATTCTCAATAGATTTTGACCGAGATTGTGATTCACTAATACAAAGGTTAAAGCCATATATTTCTAATGATCGAAAGATATCGTTAAATTAATTATCAATTTGAAAACTAATGAGAGACCATACCGGTATAAATTGATAACATTGTGCGGAATCTCAGGTTTAATCAATAGCAAGGCGTGGCTATAGTTACTTTTACCGCTAATATATAAAAAAATTCACGATAAATCAAAATATAGCGAAAACTGGACGAAAACAATTTAAAAATTCACGTCAAAACACATTTAACATGTGATCCCATTTAACATGTGATCCCACCTGTTCGAGTTGGAAACTCGGCACGGAGTTACTTGGTATATCTCTAACGTTCGTACTTTGTTGGACACCCAGCCATATTAAAAAAATCCATGTCACTTCAAATCACATTTTAAGGGTGATCTCACTGGTTCGAATTGGAAACTCAGCACGGAACTCGGTATATCTTTAATGTTGTACTTTGTTGGACACCCAGCCATATTAAAAAAATCCATATCACTTCAAAACACATTTTAAGGGTGATCTCACTGGTTCGAATTGGAAACTCAGCACGGAACTCGGTATATCTTTAATGTTGTACTTTGTTGGACACCCTTTGTTAGAAATCCATATCACTTCAAAACACATTTTAAGGGTGATCCCACTGGTTCGAATTGGAAACTCAGCACGGAACTCGGTATATCTTTAATGTTGTACTTTGTTGGACACCCAGCCATATTAAAAAAATCCATATCACTTCAAAACACATTTTAAGGGTGATCCCACTGGTTCGAGTTGGAAACTCAGCACGGAACTCGGTATATCTTTAGCGTTCGTACTTTGTTAGACACCCTTCGTTAGAAATCCATATCACATCAAAACTCATTTTAAGGGGGATCCCAGTGTTCCAACTAAGTTGGACACTCAGCCATATTGAAAAAAATCCCATGTCACATCAAAACGCATTTTTTCAATGGTTCGAGTTGGAAACTCAGTACTGAGTCACCCGGTATATCAATAAGGTTCGTATTCAGTTTGATACTTTTCGAATTCATGTCTGAAAGCTTATAATGTGACTCTTTTGTGTTATTACAGCAATATAAATATTCCTCGGCATTCTGATTCTTAATAAAGGTGTGAACAACATCCTTCACTGTTAATTGCCCTCTTATGGCGAACGACGTCTCAACTAATGGTGCCTTTTCACTATTGCACTTCTTACAGCTGTATATCGCTAAATGAATTGTTCGATATGCGTACATTACAATAGACTCCTCATTTAACGGTTTAAGCTGGTATAATAATATTCTCTCTGGTTTTTTTAAGAGTTCATCGCATGGTTGGGGTGAAGAGTATAAGGATATTGGTAAAGAGATTTCTTCTGTTAATTTTTTTTCGACGTCCACGATCGATGAAGTTTCGGGCATAGAAATTTCCGTAGGTATTCCTGGAAAACGCGAAAGAGAAAATTATATACTGTTACGAATACGAAAGAAAGCTTTTACGAATACATTTTGGCAGGGATACAAATTATAGGATGGCCGAAAAAGCTTTTTAACATTAAACTAAAATTCACTAATTAATTTGGAAAAATAGATTTCGACCTAAATTCGATTTGACAATTGTAGGAAATATTTGGAAAAAATTTGTTGATAAATTTAAGAAAAAACTGTTTCTATAGAGCTAAAAGGATCTGCTTCCAAGTGGAAGTCGACAATTTTTTTCAATTGCAAAAATTCTCCGACATTTTATCTGACAAAGCTTTTTCTTGAATTCTTTATCCGCAACTAAATCTTTTACCCGAAGTCAGAAGTTTCTGTTCCCTTTTAATAAGGCGAAAAATAGAAAGAAAGTGTTTTTGTTGCTATTTTTGATAACTTTAAAGATAACTTTTATGTATGAACAGTATGAAGTAAACCCTGAATACTAATGTATCAACGAAATGAAACGAAAGTCTGCGGCCGGATGAGAAAACATTTTTCGCCCGGCCGGTTTCCGGAAACGCTACATTTCTTTATTTTTGCCTAAGATCAAGCTTTTCATTGAAAATGATTCCTACTGACCTACGTCTTGCATATATTCTGGTAGCACCAGTATTACAGTCAAATTTTGAGGAGTTTTTGATATCAAATTGAGTTCCAACTTGCCGCCATCTTGTTCCGCCTCTGTAGCGCCCTCTATAAAGACATCCAGGAAAGATTTCTCTTCCAGAATCTCTTTTCCATGGTGTAAATATAATTGAAGGTGTGCCGGTATGAGCCATTCTTCCTCAATGGATTTCTTTAATCGTGGAAATGATTGGCAAACCTATAGAAAACGAATAGATAACCCAGATGGCACACAACGTTGTTTCAACGTTTATCTAACGTTATATGGACGTTGTGAATGTTAGAAAAACGTTGAAACAACGTTGTGTGCCAGCTGGGAAACGTAATAAAGTCTTAAGAATCAGACTCTGAGTAGGACGCTGCGAAAACAGTTGCGCTTTTTTCAACTCAAAAAAATAACTTCAACAGTATGATAGCCAATACGGTCTAAGCATGTTTCGGCTGATTGTCAAGGTCTTCGGCCGCTGGAACGGCTCCTCGTTCGATAGCTGTCTACCCAAAGGTAGGGGAGGCTGCCACCCTTTCTCCCTGGATTGCTTCACTTACCCTCGATTCTTCTCTTTATTTAATGAGCGTCAAGTAGAGAGACATCAAGTACCATTTTTGTACTTTTGGACCTGATCGGGGATTGAACCCTTAACATTTCGCACCGCATCCTTTCCCAGATGGCAAACAACGTTGCTTCAACGTTCATCTAACGTTATATGGACGTTGTGAATGTTAGATGAACGTTGAAACAACGTTGTGTGCCAACTGGTTACCTTTTTACTATGGATTGTTTCATTAGCATACCCAGTCGGCACTCGACGTCGTATCAACGTCCATTTGACATTCATAACGTCCAAATAACGTTATTTGAACGTTAAAACAACGTTTTGTGCTTGCTGGGTATGTTGCAGGGAAGTGGAAGAAAAAAAATTTGATAAATGTTACGGGAGTAATAAACCGGATTAATTAATACATTTTTTTGGTGAAATAGTGAAATTTTTCGTTACAAATTTTCGTCCCAAATTTTTTTAAAAAACCCTGATTCTTTCATCACACCTCTCGGAAATGCGAAAATAATGTGGAAATTTGGAGGAAGGAATCGACAGCTATGTATTCAACCCGTTTAAAAAAAAACACTCACCTTAACATCTAGCTCCATCACTTTAGTTAGCGATTTCAGAACAATTTTCTTCAAACCAGACAATCGACAGTGAAACAAACTATACATATCCATTTTCTCCTTGTCTTCTAACGAAAGCTCAAGAATCACATCTTCTTTAAATTGAACATAATATAAACTAGACAAGAATAATTGTTCTAAAAGGACGGACGTACGTTCTTCGTTCAAGTCCAGTCTTTTGTAGCGTGTGTGTCGTAATTTGTACCAGCGATAGGATAAACCATACTGGAATACAAAATGAAAATCTCTTGAGGTCATGACTCATGACCCCCTCCCCCTGCTTGTCAATTTTTCGAAAATTTTCTAACCCCCCGGGCCTTATTATGACCCCCCCCCCCCCGTTTATCAATTTTTAAGAATATTTTCATTTGGCAAAAAGATAAGTCCCCTTATTTTGCTCCAAAAAGCCTGATTTTAGCCTATATTTACCTTATTTTTGGGTTTTCAGAAGTATAATTTCCAACCCCCCCGGCAATTAGGTCTCCCCGTTTATTAAAATTTCGAAAATTTTCCAACCCCCCCCCCCCCCGTTTATTTGGAACCTAAGAGTATTTTCTAGTCCACGTCATTTGTCCCTTTGTCTAGGATTGATACCCCGATGGGAAAAAAACATCCTAGAATTTCAACTCCACTGGGAAATTGACTTTGATCTCATTCCCGTCCGAAATCTAAAATTAAAAACCAACATCATTGAGCTCAAAATAATTTCTATCCAATCCCAGCTGGCACACAACGTTGTTTCAAAGTTCATTCAACGTTATATGGACGTTGTGAACATTAGATTAACGTTGAAATAACGTTGTGGGCCAGCTGGGATGGGATTTCGATAGAAATGTTCATCCCGCTCGGGACTGTGAGACAGGGGTGGTTTCAAAACTCGAAGTAAATATGAAAAATTTGGTAATATTTTGAGTAAAAATTCGAGAAGTAGGAAAGTAGGAAAAGGATATAAAACTATCCAACCTTTTCAAAAAAGATTTGTCTTAGTTCTTCCATCCAACATTCAGGTTTTTTGAGTTCATCCAGTAGGTTTTCGATCAACGTTTTGTTAAAACCTTTGTATTTGTAGATCACTGACACTGATCTCAATTCTTCTAGATTGCAATTCTGGATCGCGCCAATGACCTTGCTAGAAAGCGTTCCTTAAAGAAAAAAATGTTAGCACTGATCTCAATTCTTCTAGATTGCAATTTTGGATCGCGCCAATGAACTCTCTAGAAAGCGTTCCTTAAAGAAAGAAATGTCAACACTGATCTCAATTCTTCTAGATTGAAATTTTGGATCGCGCCAATGAAAACTTCAAATTTCGAAAAAGGCCAATAGTCGCGATCATCGCGAAAATTTCTGCTCGCGAAAGTCCATAAACAATCAATAATAAGCCATAAACTCACCTTTGACCCAAGTCGGGAAATACTTATATGCTAAAACAAGTTCCGTATCGTAATCTCCTCTTGCGATATTCCTTATTTGAGCTGTATGCTTCAATACAGTTCCTTCGCTATTATATAACACTTGATATTGGCTTGGAATCTGAAGGGAATCTTCAATGAAGTTGGTCAGATCTTCTAGATTACATTGATCATCCTTTGGTATCCATGATGCGAGTATTGCATACTTTGTATTGCAAATGTTTATTTTTGCCATTTCTCATGTCTTTTTAGCGTCAGGCCTTCTTAAAATATAAAAAAATAATGGAAAAAAAGCCTCTTTAAAGAAAAACCGCAGTTGAAAAAAAAAAAACAGTTGGTCCACCAACGGACACTTTCCTGTCTTTCTAGAATTTTCCCTGACCACTCATATCGAGGGGTTGAAAAAATTTCGTACACCAATACAAAAAATCAATAAAGTCAAAGAAAAAGTCAAAATCTAAATAAGTTTGCGTTTATCGGCCCAGTGATATTCATATTGGAAGTCTATCGTGGCTTCGATCACGAGATTTACGTTTGGCTACGTTTCGAGACATTCTTCTCCCATCATCGGGCAATGTGGAGATGTTTTCCCCACTATTTGTACTAATAGACCTTCTGATTACCTATAATTATCAAGTGTAATTAATTTACAAGGTGTGAATCTCCTGTATGGGTGAAGCAAAATTTACGGGCGGTGGGTGTTTTTGGAAAGATTTGGGTTGAAAATTTTGGGCGCCCGAGGGCGGTGGGCGTTTTTGTCGAGAAAAAGTCAAAATGAAAGTTTGAAAAAGTCAAAAAAAAGTAAAAAAGTCAAATAAAAGTAATAAAAAAAGTCAAAAAGTATCGTACTCCTTTTTTCAAGTGATTACCCCTCAACCCATATCATATATGTATGTTTTTTCTGTCACATATGTATGTATCCTTGAATCTTCTTAGTGTAGGGAGACTCCAATCTATTCATTTGGTCGAAAACAATCCATCACGTCTCCCAACATTATTAGTACATAGTGATTCTCATCTCTACTACATAACACAGAAAAAGAGAAAAAAAACACTAAATCAACATTTCTCAGTTATGTTAAGTTAAAAAGTATATGATATATTTTACAGTGTAGAAAGAGTCTTACACAGTTTTTTTCTGTCTGATTTATAATGGGTATTTTTTGTTGTCAATTATTTTTAAAACGGTGGTTTGTCTTGGTTTTTTATTAGAAGTTTATATCATTTTTTTGTAAGCATATCACAATATAAATAGCTAAGCTTTTTTATAAGCACTTGACAAGATGTAAAAAGCGATTTCCTAAAGTAATGGTTGTTTCTTTATAATTTGATTATTAACCTTTTGTGGGCATTTTAATTATAACGCGAAAGACAGAATTCCAAAGAGCCGACGGGGATAAACTTTCTTCTAAAATAAAAAAGCTCTTCCTTTGCACGGCATTTAACAACTTAGCTTTTAATTTTTTTTCGTGTCAAAATGTTGGCACAAAAAAACGTAATATAGAGAGGAGAAAAATGGAAATGTTTAATAAGCGACCATTACGGTTACACGTTTTTTTTTTTATAAGAACAAACTATATAAGAACATAAGGCTTCGAGGCCCAAAAATTTAAGAACATTCTAAGAACATTCTAAGGCTTTGGGGACTTAAAAACATGCATTTTCTTAAGAAATTACATCAAAATGCTCAAAAAATGCTGAAAATAAGAACATTTTAAGAACATTTTTAGGCTTCAAATCCAAAAAACTAAGAACATCCGAAGGCTTCGAAAATTTTTGACGTTCTTATAAAAAAAAAAACGTGTACAATTCTAACGATCATAGCTTTCCAGTATTTTTTGTACCTTAGTGATAGAAGGAAGTGTAATCATAAAATGTATTTGCTAACTACTGTAATAACATGGTCGAATGATTTTCGAGAATTTCCTGCGTGAAGAAGACATGGTGTAGCATATACACGTTTTTTTGTTTTTTTTTATAAGGAACACGTTTATAAGGAACTTGAGGCTCAAAATGGTCCGAAAACTAGGAATTGTCAAAGAACTGCTCAGGCTGAGATAACAAAACAAGTCAAGTCACAGAGAATTAAACTTGAATTTGCACACATTTACAAAGCCTAAACACAAGGATAACAAAATGTTGACGAAGCAACGTTTAATAAACGTCTCTTTTTGCATTTTAGTCCATTGTTGTACTTATACATAAGTCACATACTTAGCAAATCCAATCTTAGCAGCCTAGTAAATAAGGAACTGATGGATAAGGAACTTTGAGGCTGAAATTCTCTTGAAAAATAAAGGAACTCCATGGCTCGGAGCCAAGTTAAGGTTCCTTATACAACAAAAAATAAAGCAGTCGCTTCATTTTTCCTGTTTTACATAATTTGCTGCTTCAACATTTTACTTTTTTAACAAAAATAAACGTTTAGTACACTTTGTTTCAAGTTTCAACAAGGCGACTAACTGGTGCTATTACAGATTTTTGTATTATGAAAAGGGAGCATGGCTGACATTGGGGAAGTTCATGGCCATGTTCCATCTTGGTAACAATACTCCAGAATTTCAACGAGGATGGCAAAGTATCTTCAATCACGAAAAACAAATCTTTTTAATCTAAAGACATTGCTTTTAAAATCTTTAACAAAGGTAAGTTCATTCGTCATATTTGTGCACGATGTGATAAAAAATTCATCTAGTTATTCAACTTTATCCGGGGGAGGGGGTACTAGGGTTGTAAGCTGACGGGAGTGTGCCGCCCGACTTTCGACCATCTTGCTGCCCTTAGTGGGACTAAAATTTTGTGAATTATTGGGACTAATTTGACCAAAGTTTTTAGGGACAAAAACTTCCTTTTTTCCGACCCTTAATGTGACTTTGGAAGTCATAAAAAATGTACCCTTAAATTAAGGGCGGCACATACCCGTACCCTCCATTTGCTTAAGTACCCATCATCTCCCCCCGGGGGGGGGGGGGGGGCTTATCGCTTGTTTTACCCTTGTCATTATTTTGGTACCAGGTGGTGAGATTCTTTCATACAGTTGACTTGTTCAATCTTCAAGGGGACCCATAAGTATTTGAATTAGGGAAAGTATTTTATAAATTCTCCAACTGAGATTAGAAGACCAATGCTCTTCTTCAAATTATAGACAAAAATATTCGAATTATGGTGATCCGAATGAGAGGGGTTTGGCTGTTCGAATTATAGAAAGATTATATTGTGTTTTTATATAGAAATACTTTGGACCAATAGTTATTTGAATTAAGGAGAGTATTTAATAAATTCTCCTACTGAGATTAGAAGACCGATGCTCTTCTTCGATATGGTGGTCTGAATGAGAGGGGTTCGACTGCTCGAATTATAGAGAGATTTATTTTGTTTTCGTGTAAAAATACTTTATACCAGGTTGAGGAACTGGATATCAAGGAGAACAATTCAACTAGCCTCTTGAAGAAATATGTATATAAGGAATGGAATGTTCCAGAACACTTGCAAATGTTAATGCACAATGGACAAGAAATTGGACGACTTGGTTATCATTCTTTCAACAAAATCTTTCAGGTAAGGCGAGAAGTGTAGTGCTTCCGGAATGCGGGTTAAGGAAAAAAACTCATGCGGCCGGCCGGAAAATCTTTTTTTTGCTTTATGTACAAACAGTATGAAGTAAGCCCTGAATACTAATGTATCAACTACTAACGAACAAACTTGATTTACAAGCGGGAATATCTAACCAAACGACGTTTGATAGTTTGAACGGTTAACTTGTTTTCTTTATGATGAACCATATAGATGAACCCATAGTCTGCGGCCGGGTCAGAAAAAAATATTTTTTTCACCCGGCCGGTATCCGGAAACATTTTTTTATTTTCGCCTAAGTTATATTAACTTCTTCGGGTTTCGTAAATTACTTTTCTGTAATTTCTGCGAAATAAAAACAGCAAAATGGTTGGCATGACAACTAGAATTCTCCTTGACAAAAGGAGGAAAATTATCCAAGTTCGTGCTCACTTTACATCAACTATTTAGATTGGGGAGGGCAAAATAGCAATTTGGAATACACGTTTTTTTTATATAAGGAACACGTTTATAAGGAACTCGGGGCTGAAAATGGTCCAAAAAATAAGGAATTGTTTAGGAACTGCTCAGGCTGAGAATAAGAAAACAAGTTTTAAGGAACAGTAAGAGATGGTTATCCAAATTTAGCAGCTATGTAAATAAGGAACTCGATAAGGAACTTTGAGGCTTAAATTCTCTGTAAAAATAAGGAACTCCAGGCTCAGAGCAAAGTTAAGGTTACTTATAAAAAAAAAAAACAACGTGTAAACACTTTCCCAGATCTAATTTCCCAAATGCCACAGCGCTATGGCCACCAATTGTAAAACTCGATAATTCTGTACGAACTCTAATTTCTGCTGCATTTTTTCCTATGTGTCTGAGCCAAAAAATATTTTCTGAGTGAAAAGGCAGAGAGTCTATCACCATATTATCCTAACACCCTGCCTGGAAGAGCTTGGGATTCGAACACAATCCATTGCGGTGAGTGAATGTATACCGAAACATTTTCTGATTAGAAATATGTTTTAAAATTTATAGAATCTTCATTTTTCCGTTATTCTACGGAATTCTATTATTTTGCTAAACAATCTGAGAATGAGTGACTAAATCTTCTCCTTTTTTAGGAAAATGCAACCACTGAGGAACGTGAAAATGGTATTTTGAACATCCACTTGATCTCAAAACAACCGAGAAATTTAACAATCATATTAACCAGTTCATACAGTCAGTCTATTGATTTACCGGACGCAATCGTCGCAAGCGAAGTCGAATCTGTAGCAGACATTGAAAAGAGGCTGTCAGAGATAACTTCTCATGGTACGTATACAGCGTGTCTAACTGAAAAAACCGAAAATAGTATTACAGTTGATTCTCTCTAATTCGAGACCAATAATTTTATTTTAATTATAGAAATGCTCGTATTACAAAGAGTAATTTAAACCACTTTCCAGTTAAGGGGACCAATATTTTAGTTCGAATTACAGAAAGATTCGAGTAATGAAGATTCGAATTAGAGAGCGTTGACTGAATATAAATGAGAAACTGAGAGTGAAATGAGCGTGAAAGTTTTCCAAAGAGGTGAATATATAAAATCTTTTGCACCTATTAGTATAGTACGTCGGACATGGTAAATCGTACTTCTATTATTCAGAGATTTGAACACGACTCTGCCAACGCACCGGACTTTCGAAAAACACCGGACGCGAATGTCCGGTTTCAATGAGAAAATTTATCAGTGGTCAATCCAATAGCCGCTCCTGTACGTCCGGTGCACAACTTTTTTTGAAACTTTTGTGGTTAATTAGTATGTAGTCCTTGTTAAAACTTTTTTTTTCAAACCGAATTGTCCGGTGTCAAGAATTCCCGTAATGTAACACCAGACAGTTGTATCCGGTATAATTAAATACAGCACCGGACAGTCCAGTGCGTCGGCAAGGTTACCGAATTACAAATAACCTGAGTTCAAATTATGGGCTGGCATCACGTTTACTGCTAACCCACGATCTTTCACTACTTCTTTTTTCTAGATATTTGTGTCTACTCTACCACCTCACGATCAGACGAATTTACATTTCCACACCCAAAGTCTGAAACAGCTCTATACACGCTGGTGAATTTGGACATAGAGGAAACCCTCGTATTAGATGTGTTCAGGCGATTGACCTTAAATATATCAACAAAATGCAAGAAATGTGATGTTTCTGGGGTTTTCCAGAGAGAGTTTATCATCAGGGGAACATCCACGGATGTAAAATACCTGATCACCTTATTTAGCTTGAAACTGAGAAGTGAACAATGTCAGGATGGTTTCTTTTGTAAAAAATTAAAACTACGGTTGGCAGATGATAATTTCAATCGTGGACTTTCGAAAAAATCGATATTGGTTAATTTACCAGCAAATCGGAAAGAAATTTATTTTCAAGCCAAAAAGTGATGAAACAGTACAGTAGATTTTCCAGAAAAAAATGGAATATGGGGGGGGGGGGTGGAGGATATAACGTTTTTTGAAAATTTACCCCGAACATTGTATATTACGACCCTCGGACAACGGACCTCACCCCCGAACTAGCATAAGTTGATCCCCAGACATTCAAAATTACCCCTAAACAGAGCAAATTTACCCCCAAAACAAGGCAAATTTTGCAGATTTTTCACTAACCCCCCCCCCGCACAAAATATCCAATATATCCTCCACCCCGAATGTACAAAGATTTTCTGGAAGAGCCCATAATACAGTAGATTTTCCCTAACCTGGTAAATAGTCATAATTTTCCTAAGCGCACGGTAAACCTCTGAAGGCGCTAGAAAATTAGCCATCTATGGAAAATAGTGATTTCTATAACAAGAATCTGTTACGGCGCCCTGTTCAAATTTGGTCTCGCTATTTTGTTGTTTTCCTAGCCCTTTCCTAGCAATGTGTGATCCTTACGAAATCGAGTTAGCTGTACTTGTAAGAAATTGTCTTGGTAACACTTTGAACTGTCTTGACAACACTTTGAAAACGCGGCTTGATTTGGTGGTGACATAACGCTGGTGACGTCATTTTTTCCGAAAGGCTGATTTGTATTATTTTTTAGACATTTTTCCTGATTTCAGAAAAATTTTGTTTTCAATCGAAATATATTCTAAAACAAGAAGCTTGCAAATTACTGTCTAGGGGCTTTGGTATCTGTGATTGGTTTTGTTCTTTTGTTTGATCTTTAGTCTGATCCGTGCTGGGCCTAGCCTAGTCAACTAAGCCCGTATTCACAAGGCTTGGATACACGGCTTATGACAGTATAGCGTTTTCGGCGCTTTAAAGATTTTATATATTTACGGATTTTAAGTTTGCCTTGGAATACTAGTTATTCAGTCACAACTTACATCCGATTTATACTAGTGACTGAATCAAACTAGCTTAGATTTCTAGGCTATGCTGGACCTTCGTCTAGCATGCTAGATGACTACATAAATTAGACACCGTAGCATGGAGGTTAAGCATCCAGCCATGGTGCGCAAAATTGTGGGTTCGACCCTCTAGTGGGTCATACCGAAGATTCCTAAAATGATACTTGATGTCTCTCTACTTGATGCTAAGCAACTAAAGAGACGAATCAAGGGAAAGTGAAGAAATTTGGGGACAGGAGTGGTACCAGTACCAGTAAATTTTACCTGAAGCGAGAGTCGGCTGTTTTGAATTTTCATGATTTTGAGGCTATAACAATATTATCAAGGTGTTCTTAATATGCTTGCACTTATTCAGGTATTATACGTTTTTTTTTATAAGAACATCTAGAATTTTTGAAGCCTTCAGATGTTCTTAACGTTTTGAAATTTAAGCCTAAAAATGTTCTTAACATGTTCTTATTTTCACCATTTTGTGAATATTTTGGCCATTTTCTTAAGAAATTGGCCGTTTTAGAGTCCGCGAAGCATTAAAATGTTCTTAAATTGTTATTTATATTTTTAGCCATCGAAGTCTTATGTTCTTGTATAGTTTGTTCTTATTAAAAAAACGTGTATTCATAAAATAGTAAAAAATCATTTTCTTAGCCATTTCTGAAATCTGAGGCTGAGATTGTTCTTAATTTGATTTCAACTTTTTGCCAAATAATGGGCTCATTTTCTTGTAGCATTTCTGTTCATTTTTTTCAGGTTTTGTTGACTATTTGACTTCATCAGATAATGACGTCATCATTCCAGAACATCGTGACGTATATCAAGACATGACGCAACCTTTGTCGCATTACTTCATCAATTCATCTCATAACACGTGAGTGAAATTTACTGACCTTTATATAGCCCTGGACCAAGCTATATCTGTCATCTTTGATAGTAAGGGACCAAGCCTGGGGTCCCATGACATCTTTTTTACGACCTAGCCATTTTTAGTCTATTCCAAAGAACAGTATATTACAAGATATTTTTGAGAGGGAGGACGCGGATTAGGCCCGGGAAAACCTTTTATGACCAAAATAGTGATGTCATAGGCAAAACTGCAAGGGAAAATAAGGTAGAGAAATAGCTTATTTTCAAAAGTCAAAACAAACGAAAATGATTGGTACCACCTGAAAGAGCACGAAATTCTGAGCAAAATAATGTATTACAACAACTCTCTGACTAAAACACACAAAAAAATACAGACAAATGGTTAGGTCGTAAAAAAGATGTCACGGGACCCCAGACCCGAAGTTTTTTTGAATTGGTACCCGTAAAGAAGTTATTGCAGTGTTAAAAATTAACGTATAACGGCGCTAAATCATCAAAAGTTTTCTAGGGAAAGTAGATCTAGCGCTCTCGATGCATTTACACCGCTATTGAGTAGTGCTGCCATTAGGGTACCACTTTTCAAAAAAGTCCGATCATAGATTTTGCTTGGCTTGGATTGAGAAGCTTTGTCCAGGGTATAAAGGTCAGTGGGTGTGCCACAAAAAAGTTTCTCTCTTTTTTAAACAAATTTTCTCGAAATCTAAAAATTTTAAAAGAACCATTCCTATTTCATTGAAAAGAAGAAAGATAAACTTTTGATGGGTCATTTATTAAATTTGATTCATTAGATCAAAAGTTATGCTCAATTGAATAAAAAAGTTACTATCAGAAAGTGCTCAAACACGTCCAATGAAAAATGATTGATTCTTTCAACATTTTTAGACCTCAGTAAAATTCACGTTAAAGAGAGAAACTTTTTTGTGGCGCACCCGGTATCTCTAAGTATTACCTTAATAATTAAGCCATTGATAAATTTTAAGTCGGTCCAAATTTTAGTCGGCCTAAATTTTTAGTCGGCCCTAATTTTAGTCACTAAGCCAAAATTTAGTCACTTAGGGCCGACTAAGTTTTGGCCGATAAGGTAGATCGAGCTTTCTTATCCTGCCTATTAAGCAAAATTGTGATTCACTATCAGCAGGGCTACCAGATGTCATTAGTAATTTTGAAGGTAATCCGAAAAAAAACAAACTAATTTTACTCGTTGAGCATACTGTGTTAGTTTTTAGCAAATTTTTTGTTGGCGGAATCGATCAGATGAGATGGAGTTTTTATAAGATACTTGAATAACTGGTCATTTGAAGTAATAAAAATGACGCGCTCTTTAGAAAAAGTAACAAAATTGTTTTATTACTAGTTAACGACCAACCAAATCAAAAAAAACTTGTAAAAACTCCATCTCGTCCCGAATCGATCAAATAGCGTCTCTCAATTCAAATAGGGACAAAGTAGAATGTCGGTCGTGTAAATTGGTCTAAAGAAAGACATGCATGCGTTATAGCGTGTTTCCCATTCCAGTCAAATACAGTTGACGCTCTCTAATTCGATCTTCAAGGGGAATTGGATTTTCATCGAATAAGAAGCTTATTGAATAAGGGAGCGTATCGAATAGTAGAACGTCGTTTATGAGAGTTTCTTGCTGACACGAGGACTTTAAATTTCATCGAATAAGGGAGCCTATCGAATAGTAGAACGTCGTTTATGAGAGTTTCTTGTTGACACGGGGACTTTAAATTTCATCGAATAAGGGAGCCTATCGAATAGTAGAATGTCGTTTATGAGAGTTTCTTGTTGACACGGGGACTTTAGATTTCATCGAATAAAGGAGCCTATCGAATAGTAGAACGTCGTTTATGAGAGTTTCTTGTTGACACGGGGACTTTAAATTTCATCGATAAGGGAGCCTTCGAATAGATCGTTTATGAAGTTTTGTTTGACACGAGGACTTTAGATTTCATCGATAAGGAGCGAATAGTAGGAGTTTCTTGTTGACACGGAGACTTTAGATTTCATCGAATAAAGGAGCCTATCGAATAGTAGAACGTCGTTTATGAGAGTTTCTTGTTGACACGGGGACTTTAAATTTCATCGAATAAGGGAGCCTATCGAATATAGTAGAACGTCGTTTATGAGAGTTTCTTGTTGACACGGGGTTTTTAAATTTCATCGAATAAGGGAGCCTATCGAATAGTAGAACGTTGTTTATGAGAGTTTCTTGTTGACACGGGGACTTTAAATTTCATCGAATAAGGGAGCCTATCGAATAGTAGAACGTCGTTTATGAGAGTTTCTTGTTGACACGGGGACTTTAAATTTCATCGAATAAGGGAGCCTATCGAATAGTAGAACGTCGCTTAGAGAGCGTTTCTTGTTGACGGTGGCTTTCAACATTATCGAATAATGGAGCGTATCGAATAAGGGAGCGTCGTTTATGAGAGTTTCTTGTTGACACGGGGACTTTAGATTTCATCGAATAAAGGAGCCTATCGAATAGTAGAACGTCGTTTATGAGAGTTTCTTGTTGACACGGGGACTTTAAATTTCATCGAATAAGGGAGCCTATCGAATATAGTAGAACGTCGTTTATGAGAGTTTCTTGTTGACACGGGGTTTTTAAGTTTCATCGAATAAGGGAGCCTATCGAATAGTAGAACGTTGTTTATGAGAGTTTCTTGTTGACACGGGGACTTTAAATTTCATCGAATAAGGGAGCCTATCGAATAGTAGAACGTCGTTTATGAGAGTTTCTTGTTGACACGGGGACTTTAAATTTCATCGAATAAGGGAGCCTATCGAATAGTAGAACGTCGCTTAGAGAGCGTTTCTTGTTGACGGTGGCTTTCAACATTATCGAATAATGGAGCGTATCGAATAAGGGAGCGTCGTTTATGAGAGTTTCTTGTTGACACGGGGACTTTAGATTTCATCGAATAAAGGAGCCTATCGAATAGTAGAACGTCGTTTATGAGAGTTTCTTGTTGACATCCAAGCAACATCCAGTGCTTTTGGTAGGCTTAGACACAGAGTCTTTGACAACCACAATTTGACAATCTCGACTAAAATCGCAGTGTATAAGCAATGCTTACTACCAATTCTTCTGTACGGGAGTGAGACTTGGACTCTTTACTCTTATGAAATTCGACAACTCCGTACCTTCCAACAACGTCACCTCCGTTCCATAATGAAAATCAAATGGGATGATTATGTAAGTAACGAACAGGTATTGATCAGAGCTCATGTTGAAGATATTGAAGTTTTACTGGCAAAAAGTCGTTTGAGATGGCTTGGTCACGTTGGGAGAATGCAAAATGTTAGAGCAGCAAAAATGATTTTGTTTGGAGAGCTTGAACATGGTTCACGTTCTATTGGACGACCAAAATTGAGATACAAAGACAACTGTAAACAACTCTTAAAGAAAATCGATTTACTCGATTGGACTGTTATTGTAATGGATCGCCCATTATGGCGGTCAAAGATTCAAGCTGTTTGTGAAAGTTTAAATGCTCTGAGATTGGAACGATATCAAAAGAAGAAAGACAGAAGAAAAAGATAGAATATCTATTTTTAATATTTATTTAAATCCATAATCATGTATTATTACTAATTTATGCTCGTTCACGAGTTAAGGCTTATTATTATTATTATTGTTGACACGGGGACTTTAAATTTCATCGAATAAGGGAGCCTATCGAATAGTAGAACGTTGTTTATGAGAGTTTCTTGTTGACACGGGGACTTTAAATTTCATCGAATAAGGGAGCCTATCGAATAGTAAAACGTCGTTTATGAGAGTTTCTTGTTGACACGGGGACTTTAAATTTCATCGAATAAGGGAGCCTATCGAATAGTAGAACGTTGTTTATGAGAGTTTCTTGTTGACACGGGGACTTTAAATTTCATCGAATAAGGGAGCCTATCGAATAGTAGAACGTCGCTTAGAGAGCGTTTCTTGTTGACGGTGGCTTTCAACATTATCGAATAATGGAGCGTATCGAATAAGGGAGCGTCGTTTATGAGAGTTTCTTATTGACGGTGACTTTCAATATTACCGAATAATGGAGCGTATCGAATAGTATAGCGTCGAATTAGAGAGCGTCAACTGTAGTTTGAATTTTCCGTCCTTAATTGTTTCCATAGTTACTTACTGGGAGGACAGTTACAAGGACAATCCAGCGTCGAAGGATATGTCAATGCACTCAAGCGAGGCTGCAAATGTGTAGAGAGTAAGTTATGTTATTTTGACTCATTAAAATGTAACTTTTTTATCAACATCTTTTAGATTTTAGCTACAATCAGTGCCGAAATATATTGGCAATTTTGGGTAATTTAACGTTTTTCAGAATTTAAAGCTCGGGCGAAAATCTGGTGAACAATTTTTGAGGGGTTTTATGGTTTCAGGCTATGTTCCCAGCCATATTGGAAGATTTTAGAGCTTTTAGATTCTAAGGTCGTAAGTCTTAAGTCTAATGTAAAAACTCAGAGTTAAATCTCTACTTTCTAAACGTACTTTAAAGTACTTACGGTTTTAAAGTTTTGAGGAAATTCCCCTTTCGTGCCAAATATTTCGGCGCCGATTGTAGAAGATATAGCTTACCGGAAAATGTACCTTTATTGCACCAAATGGACCCTCTGCTATGCCTCAGATTGTTTTAATTTAGACTAATTCTGCTGAATTATCTCTTATTAAAACCTTCGAAACTTCAAAACGTGTGTGGATCAAACTTATAAAGCAACGCCTCCATTTTAGAATGTTAAAATTCAGACCACTTTTTTACCTTCAAGATGTCAAAAACCAGTCCCCATAAAAGCCGCTAAGGGTTGATAGGTGTGTATTCTTAACAGAGATTTCCTTCTCTTTTTTTTGCAGTCGATTGTTGGGATGGTGACAATGGGGAACCGATCGTTTACCATGGTCACACTCTGACAACTAAAATTCTTTTCAAAGATGTCATCACAGCTATAGAGCAAAATTTCGATCCAAAAGGGTAAATATGACCACACCTACACCATTGATTTCAAAACCAAAGGTTTTTCCGCCGGTTCTGGGATGGCAGATTAAACCTAGCGCTTACTTTGTTTTCACGCGGATCATTTTTCGAAACTCTACGATCAATTTTATATTTTTGAAAAACTAATTGGATCTTTCAACATTTTTCTACCTCAATTTTGTTTCCATTTTTTAAATCCGTGCAGAGGCGAGAGTAATGAACAGCCTATCTGCTCTTACAAATGAGAGTACCATGAGGAATACTTTTTCAGGGTAGAAGCATGCTTATAGTGTTAACTCGTTCGAACCTGGAGTCTGATTTATTCGAATAAGATAGAGATTCCATTGACAGAAGTTCGAATTGGGTTTTTCCAGAAAAAAACTGTGCATCCCCTGTTGAGGAGTCCATTTCTGTTCCAAGGGGGTATGGTTTGAAATGCAGTATAATTCCATAGCAGTAGACAAAAATCCGTCAAAAATAAGTGGAATTCCATGGGGGTAATGGATGAAAATCTGTAAAAATTCGGAATTCCAGAGGGGTATGATCCTAAAATTGCCTGGAATTCCAAGGGGGTAGTTCACAAAAGGTTGAAGCTCCTCAACAGGGGGTGCACGGTTTTTTTCTGGAAAAGCCCATTAGCGAGAATCTGCAGTACCGACTGTCGCTTGCTCACCTTGAGTGTCTCACTTACTTCAGTTATATTCTTATATCAACAAATTATCATCAATTTCTTTCTGGATTTTCAGCTATCAGCTACCTTGAGTGCCTCACTTACTTAAGTTATATTCTTATATCAACAAATTATCATCAATTTCTTTCTGGATTTTCAGCTATCAGCTACTTTGAGTGCCTCACTTACTTAAGTTATATTCTTATATCAACAAATTATCATCAATTTCTTTCTGGATTTTCAGCTATCAGCTACCTTGATTGCCTCACTTACTTCAGTTATATTCTTATATTTATAATTCCTCATCGATTTTCAGCTATCCACTAATATTGTCGCTGGAGAATCATTGCAGCGTGGCTCAACAGCAAACAATGGCGAGATATCTCAAAACTATATTAGGAGGTAAAAGAATGAGGAAGTTTTTCTCTCTGTAAAAGTTTGACAGAGGAAGGCCCACGACTCACCCTAAGTCTGATATGTACTCGACGCAAATAAGTTTCGTTCATATCAACATGTGATGTTGGTATTAAGGCGTTATTCTCTTTTTAGAGAGTCTTTGCCCATGAACGCTTAAAAGGTAACTTGATTCGAGTATATTAGTGGTACGATTAATGCATTCACCAGTTAGCGCATCCTCTTCCCATATTAAGAATCGAAAGGTTCAAAACCGTATAGATAAAAGTCGAGGTCGTTTATTATAATTACCTTAGACTGCTGTTTTATCGAAACCTTGTTTCCTTTGGCATTATGCTACAATTTCTTTTATCCTCAGATAAATTATACGACGCGAGAAGAGACAATAGTATTGAACAGCTCCCATCACCAGAATTCTTTAGAGGCAAAATATTGATCAAGGTATGACTAACAATTTGTTTAAAAACGTTATTAACGCTTCGAGCATCTTCCCATTATTCTTCTCTTTTTACTAGGGGAAGGTCAAGGCCCCCTTAAAATCTCAAGATTGACAAGTGCTATGACCTTGAAATCTATGAGTATTTAGTAATTTGAAGACCGGTCCGTAAAATACAAGTTGACCATCTGACTGAACTTATGAACTACTGCAGCTTCTCTTGTCATTCTCACAGGGTAAAAAACTACCAGAGCACGACCACGTGGACGGCGTCAGGGGTTTGGGGACGAATGATGGGGAAGATGATTACGTCTCTGAAGATGACGATGAAGCTGGTGAATCGCTCTCCGAAATCGTAAGTTATTATGAACTATTTTGAGTTCTTCTCAAAGTATTGAACGTTTCTAATCTATATGATAATAGGGTGTTTTAGAAGAAGGAAGCGGGTGGCTATTGGGTTTTCCTCGGAGGCCAAGGGCCTAGTGGAGTAAAATAATAAGCCGTCTTGTTAGATTTCTAAACCGTCAAACCAAGACGACCGCCAAAGAGGACGCCATCAATTTTAAGCGCCCTCTTCTCTTTTCTAAAACATCTTAATAGCCTTACGTGTTTGAAGCCTTTCTTTTGAAGCAAGCGTTTTTGATTACGCTAACGATTTTAACTTTTACGGGACTTTTATGCAATTTATAATTTTAACATACTCTTGGAGTCCAGAGTTCGAATTTGGTCCGAGTCAAAATTTTTGGGCGTAGAATCCAAAAATGTGGTCTTAAGGTTCAAATAGTTAGTAGAAAGGCGCTACGGAGCACCAATGGGTGTGGTTTTTATCCACACCGCCGCAGCACTGGTCCCTACTAGTGGGGGACCCGAGTTCTATTCTGGTTCGGATAAAAAATGTTTCTTCAAGTTTTGATACTTTATGTTTTTTTAGGAGGATAATGTAAATTTTTTTTTTTGGTTGGCCATAGTTTGCCATACGGTCGGACCACAGAGGTTGGCCAGGTTTTTGACTGACCCTTTTTTAAACGTTCAATATAATTTTCTCTATGTCTTCTCTTCAAAGGGTAAAGATGTGTTGTCGGAAATTGGTATTGATTTGGATGAGCTGGAGCAGGAGAACGAAATGAATGAAGAAACAAATATAAAAACACATGTTCAAAATAAAAAAGAAGAAAATTCGGACACGGCACCCTGTCAAAAAGAAGAAAATTCGGATACGGTGACCTTTCTATCGGAACATGGCCCGAGAACGGCGCCCTTTCAAGATATCAATGATTCACAATTGGTGCCCGATGATCGGCAGAATTCTAATGATGACGTCATAGCAACTGAAGGACTTTCTCTCTCCTCTGAGAAATTGACTTCTAAAAAGCAAAGCAGAAAATTTTCCTTCAAGAAAAGCATTTCGAGTAAAAAGACCAAAAAGGTAGGAATCTCTTGTATTTCTTAATGTAAAAAATATGTACACGTTTTTTTATAAGAGCAGCCAAAATTTTTGAAGCCTTCGGATGTTCTTAACTTTTTCAGTTTCAAGCCTAAAAATGTTCTTAACATGTTCTTATTTTGACCATTTTGCGAATATTTTTGAACATTTTGCGAATATTTTTGACTATTTTCCTAAGAAATGTGGTGTTTTTGAGTCCACAAAGCCTTGAAGGCCAGCGAAGCCTTATGTTCTTATATAGTTTGTTCTTATAAGAAAAATGTTTAGATATATGTTTGCCATTACACTACCACTACACCCTCCTATCACTGACCCTGTACCAATCGGCCGAAAGAGTTGATTCACTGCTAAAAAGACAACCTAGACATGGGCCCCGGCGAGCCATTTTGAGTGAGGGGGCCAACATTTTGGGAAAAATGTCGCCCACCATGGTTGGGCGACGAAGAAAATTTTTCACTTTTTACACTCTCAAAACACCTTAAAACGATATATATTTGGGGAGAATAATAGTTTTTGTGGTTTGATTTGGTCTCAAACCAATTTAAAATAGTAATTCTTAATAACATATGACATGGTTTTCCAAAAAGTGGGGGGGGGGGGCATGGAATTTCATCACCATCAAAAAAATACCTTAAAGGGATAGTCAAATTGTTTGAGATCTTTTGCTTGAAGATTCCTTCCAGGGTCTTGAGAAAGACCTCCAACTGTTTTTATCTAAATCTTTTTCAAAGTCTACAGGTTTTTTTATAAGAACAAACTATATAAGAACAGACTATAAGAACATAAGGCTTTGCTGGCCAAAATGTTAAGAACAACTTAAAAACATTTTAAGATTTTGTGAACTCAAAAACACCCTATTCCTTAGGAAAATGGTTAAAAATATTCACAAAATGGTCAAAATAAGAACATGTTAAGAACATTTTTAGGCTTAAAACTCGAAAAGTTAAGAACATCCGAAGGCTTCGAAAATTTTGGATGTTCTTATTATAAAAAAAACGTCTACTATAAAACTAAAGCCTCAGATTTTCATTCCCTCTTTTCGCTTCATCCAATGGCTTGTCTTGTTACCGCAACAGGTGTATACCATAAATTTTTAAAACCCGAAGGGCTAGATGTAAAGCTTTTGCTGAAAAGTGTGCTGTGGTTAGGTAGAAAAATCCTACTAAAGTTACGTGACATTACAATAGGATTTCAGCGCTTGGCCAATCAGAAGCTCCTGGGTTTTCGAAAACAATAGCAACAATATTTTTTCCGATATTCACTTTTTCTTGCCTGCGATGGCTTAAAGCACGACATCTAGCCCTTCGAGCTTTTTAAATTTATGGTGTATACCACCAGTTACGCTCACTAATATTTCGACCCTTTTTTCTTTCCACAGTTGAAGCTGTCTCATGAGTTATCCGACTTGGTGAATTACATTCAGGCTGTCCATTTTCACGGCTTCGAATCGGCTTCGCAAGGTAATAATTTTTTATTTCGCTCATTGATCTATCTTTTCATAATGAATTCCTTTTTATTTCAAGTTTAAACGAGTTATCCAGTTATAATTTTGTTACCAGTGGATACCCCTTAAAACATATCTGAAGATTTAGGTGGAATTTGAGGCTGAAACTTTTTGTGTTGAAAGTACCTGTATAGCTGTCTATTTATAAAATAGTCCTTCTGTTCTCAAATTTTGAACAATGATTCACTGCAAAGTTACTAATGCTACAATTAGATTATTGGTACCTAAATATTTTCAAAACTGTACGTTAAAATCAAAATACATCTTAAAACCTACACTGTTACGCCTTAAGACCTACAAACATTGACTTCTTGCTCACAACCTACTGAAACTGTGAAATTGCAATTCAGGTGTTGAACCGTGATTCAATTGACCAAATCCATTCCCAAAACAATATTTGTATTTTTCAGGATTTCATGCATGCCTATAATGCAATTGCGCCTGTTTTTGTCAAAAAGCAGCTTTGAAGGGTCAAAACTTTTATTGCTGCTCTATCTCTCGACTTTGTGTAAATGCCTGCTATAATATAACAATAAGGGCAGGTCTAAAAGCCTGAATGTGATGAGAACACAAGAATAGTATGTGCCCAAAGTTAAGAGAGCCCAAAATGCAACTTTGTAGGTTTTAATGAAACTGTGGTATGATCTTAACGTGGATGCATGAATTATATAATTAACTCGTTAATCTAGCATACTGAATAACAATACTATTACACAAACTATCCCATGACAGTTACTGTATTATCATATTACGTATATTACTGTATAACACGTATTATAGAGGGTCTACTCTAGGAGCTCATTAATATTGTCCTGCTCAATGTAATTTCAAAACACGTCTTTTTAACATCATTTTTAGGCCAACAAGAGCCATTCAAAATGTCTTCAATCGGAGAACGCAAATTTCAAGCTTTTGCGAAATCGCATGGGAAAGAGTTTTCTACTTACAACAAAAAGTTCTTGACCAGGACATATCCGTCTGGCATTAGAGTTGATTCCAGTAACTATAATCCGGCAACAGCGTGGGCTGTTGGCTGTCAGATAGGTATGTTTTCTATTATTTTATCAATTTGATACCATTTTGATTTGCAGCTACATGTTTTTTTATTAGAACATTCAAATTTTTTGGAGCCCTCTAATGTTTTTAGATTTTAGGGTTTTAAGCCAAAAAATGTTCTTAACATGTTCATATACTGTCATCATTTTTTTTGAGTGTTTTTGTCCATTTTCTTAAGAAACCAGGTGTATTAGAGTTCACAAAGCCTTAAAATGTTCTTAACTTGTTCTTAAGATTTTGGCCATTGAAGCTTTATGTTCTTATAAAGTTTGTTATTAAAAAAAAAGTGTGTATTTTTGGCCAATTCTTCAGATCTGATTTTTATTTGTAAACATCTAGTGGAAATAAAAACACTATGTGGGTTTCAGGAGCTGACTTAGTTTAGGCTATGTCATATCATCCTCCATTTCGAGCGTAAAACTCCTACTTTAGAGTATGGTCTAAAAGCCTGGAGTTGTCTATTGTGTAGACTAACTTAGTTATCTTCAATAACTCATAGTTAGTAAGATATGTGGGCTGTTATCTCCCTCTCTACAGTATAATACATCTTCAACTTTGAAACTTTTAATCCGCGGATGTTTTAGCATTTTGACGTGTTCTAGGTTCTATCGCTTTTAAGAGTCAAAATATCAGGAATAGCAAACAACATTTTTTTCTATTTTAGTTTTCTCGAAGCTTTTGGTTGTTATTAACACTACTAGAAAGAACCTAGAACTTTGTCTAGTAAATAACAACTTTCTGTCAATCTTCTGAAACAATGCGTAATATTGAATACACCTATTACCTATTAGCAGATTCATGCAAAAGTCACGAAAAAACGTCGAGTAAACAAACTTTTGATTGGCGGAGGCATGCAAAGATTACCTCATACTCTGGACATTTTGAAAAATATGCTTGTATATGCAATATTTCAGCCAATCAGAGACTTTCTCGACGTGACTTTTTTTACATGAATCCGCTAATAGGAAATACGTGTATTGCGTAGTAATATTTTCATTCTTCTTCTTAATTTCAACAGTTGCATTGAACTACCAAACTCCTGGTGAATTTATGGATTTGAATGATGGATTCTTCAAAGTAAACGGTGCATCGGGATACATTCTCAAACCAGAATATCTCAGAGACGGTAAAGAAACTTTCAAGGTCAACACAGACCATGTATACACCTATCAACTCTAGCTGTGTGAAAAGGGTTTGGGGCGAGCGAGTTTACTTTGGTTAAATGGATGTCAAATGTCTGCAATGATACTTTAATGGGATTAATTTTCGTGGTTGAGCTCATCATGGAAATTTTAAGATTTTGCGGGGACTTAATATTGCGGATGACTCTATAGACGATATCGGCTTTACATGAAAACTCAGATTTGACCCCCGAGAATTGCCCACAATGCTTTGTGTGGAAAGAATTTCATCGTGAACTTTTTTCCGCGCGAAGCATTGTGGGCAATTCTCGTCTATTGTGAGATAATATTTTCACGTTTTTGTGCTATTTTCGCTATTTTACTGCCAAACTATGCATGTTGGTTGTAAAATACGCATTATGAGCGCTTCCTTGATTGCAGTAAACATGTTAAAAGTGGTCTTTTGATATCTTTTTAATTTAGTTCAAATTCAAATTTCCATGTTGACAGAAAAGCAAATAACTTCATTCGACTCTTGTTAACTCAAACTCGATCCTGTTCGGTTCTGTTTCAAAGCAAAAAAATTTTTGATAGTTTGGGTTTTTTACCCAATAAAAAACCTTTTTAGTTATAGAGCAAGTCCCGGGACTGACACTGACATCAAATCAAAACTTTGTCTTTTTCTTTCCAGAAAATATCAATTTTGATCCAGAAGACGAGAATCTCGACAAAATTATTCAACCGATGCAAGTTACGTTCGAGGTAAATGTAGAATTTTCCAGAAAAAAACCGTATACTCCCTGTTGAGAAGGTCCATCCTGACTGGAAATGCTATACCCCCTGGAATTCCAAGCAATTTCAGGTTTAAACCCCTCTGAAGTTCTGAATTTTAGTATGATTTAAAAAGCTACTCCCCTCCATCAAATTCCAGTTATTTTTGACAGATTTTTGTATCTCCCTATGGAATTCCGCCACATATCAAACCTTATTACCTCCTTGGAACGGAAATGGACCTCCTCAACAGGGGTATACGGTTTTTTTCTGAGAAAAGTCCTATTTAGTGCGATATATCTTCAATTTTTGTTTGACGGGTCGAAGGTGCTCAAACATAGCGTTACCTCAGAAAGACAAAACCTAAATAAAGTTTATTTCATATTGGAAGCCATATCAGTCTATTTCTCTTAAGATTGGTTTACATATGGTAGAAAAAATTTAAATATCGGGGGTGGAGGATATAACATTTTTGGGAAATCCCCCCCCCCCGGATATTGTAATTTTTGACCCCCCCGGACAGTAGGTCTAACCCCCCGGAAAAGTATTAGTTGACCCAGGGTCGGATACAGGAGGTAGGCTATCTTATTCATGGAGAGTAATTAGTTTCCATATAAGGTAATACGATAATAAAGTGCACTCTCCTCCATTGGTTATAGCCTCCCTCTGTATCCGAGCCTGGTTGACCCCATGTACAATCAAAATTATCCTCAAACAGAGCAAGTTTACCCCCTGGTAGGGCAAGGCAAATTTTGTAGATTTTTCACTACCCCCCAGACACTATATGGGCCTCCCATGTACGGACATTTTCTGGAAGAGCCCTATGTATAATGCGAATCGACTTTTAGGGAAATTATTGTCTTGTGGTTGACAGGTGCTTGACTCCTTTGTTGATTAGGGAATTTCGTTTTTGTGTTTTAGATTGAGCAAGGTTACTTGACGTGCCGCTTACCGACACGTTTGAAACATTTAAGCCTGAAAACGACAAAAAAATAAAGAAAGATGATCCTCATTTATTTACTGCGTACAAAGCTTAATATATGAAGATCCATTTAAACTAAAATCACTAAAATTTATCATTATCCGTTTATTTTATGTCTTTTAGATTATCAGTGGTCATTTTCTACCCAATAAAGTGTCCGGAAAAGATGTAAGTATAATGTTACAAGAAGGGGCGTTTATTTGAAGTCGATTGATTCATTTTTAAACCTTGACTCTTCACTCTAAAGTCTGTCTCAATAAAATATGCAGCAGAGACAAAAAAGGCTGTAAATTTAGATATAATTTGAATGAAATGGCGGTTTGGCGTTTGTTCAGAAGATTATAATGAGTTGGTTGTTATAAAATAGAAAAGATAATAAAAATAGAAAATTAAGATGAAAAATGAAGACGAAAAAAAACAACTCCTTGTAAAAATTTCTTACGATCTTCCTTTTTCATATTGGGAAATCTTCAATCTGTCATCTTCATTTTCCATTTTTTAGATTTCCATTTGGTAACATTTCAATAATAAATATTTCTTAACAAGCACAAAGCCCCCACTCATTCAAATTATATCGAAAGTTTTTGCCTTCTTGTCTCCGCTGCATATTACATTGAGACAGACTTCAGTTAACAACTTACAATTACTTATCAATCAATAGACCTTTCCCGAAACCCACTTAAATATTAACTTCTGTAAAATGTAAATTTTGATTAATCTAATTATCACAGTTCAATTTGTTTTGATCCCTGAAAATTTTGTTCCATTTGGTCTACTAGATAAAAAGATATTTCACTTTCATTTTCTAAAAAGTTCCTCTAAGCTTCTGATAATTTTCCATACCCCGCCTCGTTTTCATGTAAACATGATTTTTTAAACCTTTTTTGTAAAGCAATGAGAAATGCTTTAATTTGAATTTTTTTTGTATGAACTACCTGTTAAAGAAAAAATCTTTTTGAAATTCCAAGTTTAAATTTTGAGATGACGTCATAAAATTGATCACGTGATAGGTTTCGGGAAAGGTCTATTCTTTCTTTTGTAGATTTTAGATCCATACGTTGTACTGAATGTATACGGTATCGAACAAGACGTCACGACGCAATTCACCACCCGCACTGTTTCCAACAACGGTATGTGAGCCGGTTTATTTTTATACTATTGAGGTTGAAGGTTTTATTTTTACATAAGTGTTCCCGTTTCATATCAGGCACATATTTCATATCAGGACAGTATTGTTATATAGTGCTGATATAAGCAAAAAATATTTCTCTTTTCCTCTTTCTGACCAATCTTGCTCCACATTCGTGTCAATCCAATGTGAAAAAGCTTGTGAATTAAAATTGATGAGTAAGCAAACGATATCACTCTTATTTAAAAACAAAACCTTTAAGTATGGCAGGTTAACCACGAAGACGGACGAAAACGGTAATAGTCAAATTATGAAATGTGATTGGTCGAAACTCACTAGACTGTTAAATTTTCGTCCTTCGTCGTGATTTTGATGATTTACTTAACCTCACCACTAAGGCCACATAGGCCTTTTCATAAATTATTTTGAGTGCAACGACTGCCTGGTTTTGAAACTATTACCAAGGTGATTGAATCTCTCGAGTCTTCAAGGGTTATTTTATGAATCTCTAACCCAGACACTAATTAAATATTCAGCGCGCGTGAGAGAAAAGGAAAATAACCGACTAGAAGCTACTTCCAACGCCTTTTTTTCTTCACCTAAAATCGTAAGGAGAGACATACAGATTTCTGTATGTCTGACCCGTGCGGGATTGCATTTGTTTTTCTTTCTGTTTATTGCGTTTTTAGAAATGCTCATTTATTTATATGTTCCCATGTTCAATGTTACTATGAAATATCATTTAGTCAAAAAAGTTGATTGGATTCTCAAAAACCTAAAAAAAAATTTAAAATTAAACAACGTTTTTTGAGGGAAGTAGCTTCTAGTCGTTGAAATTCAGAAAAGAGACGCAACTTCACCCCTTCGATTCTTTTTATTTGGAGCTTGATTTTTTGTATATGGGTCTGTTTTCAACGACTAGTTTACTAGTCTATGTAAGGGTTTGAAAAATCAGAAAATTAAATCTCAGTCCCAATAAGGGTCGGAAAAATAGGAAAATTTTAATTTTTTGTCCCTAAAACAAATATTTTCCAATTTTCCTCTTTTTTTGTCCCGCTAAGGTCCGAGGGTCGAAAGCCGGGTGGCATTCCTCGTCATCCTGTACACCTAGTACCCACCCGGGATTTGAAAACAAAAGGTTATTACTACTTGTTTGATATTAATTTTCAATTTATAGGATTCAATCCGGTCTTCAACGCTACGTTGCAGTTCATATTGAAAGCTCCGGAACTGGCATGTTTCCGATTAACGGTATACGATAAGGATTTCGGAAAAGACGATTTAGTGGCGCAATGTGTTTACCCATTCAAATCTATTCGACAAGGTAAGAAATTTGAAAAATAAGAAAAATAGAAGCAAGCTTCTACGGGGTTGTGTTAATAATTTGTTCGGGATGAGCTACAGTTTACAAGATACTTCACTAATTGGTTATTTAAAGTAATACTGTGTTCTTTATAAAATATAACGAAATTGTTTTATTACAGGTTAACGACCAATCATATCAAATAAGAGCTTGTAAAACTCCAATTTTTCCCAGTAAAAAAAGAAGACCTTATCGGAGTTTTTGATTTTTCTAAATGGCGATGCATTGTGGTATTGTTTCGGGAGTATTACAATAGAAATCTCTTAGGAATTCCTCAAGGGAATTCTATTATAATACTCCCGAAACAATCCCATAATGAATCGCTTTTTTAGAAAAATCAAAAACTCCGATAAGGTCTGTTGTAAAGGGTCTTTTCCTTGGAGAAAACATCTCTTTTTATGGTTCTTAAAACAGTTGATAGTTGGACAGGAAAAAAATTTCGATTTTCAAGGTTGGAAATTACAAGATTTCTTAGTTGGAAAATAGATAAAATCCAATGGAAAATCCAACCTGGAAACTTGGGACACTCTCCAAGGATGGAAAGTTTTTTTTGCAACTGACGTTCAAAAAGTAAAAATCAAGAAGTTTTTCGCTAAATATTTGACGAATTTGCAGTTTAGAGCGCTCAAATATGCATCAAAAGAAGAAGATTGTCACGCTGCTTCTCCTGGTATATTTTTTGTTGCGCAGATCGGAAAATTCGCCCAACAGATCGAGATTTGCTGCTTCGAAAAATAACAACAAACATAGATTTTGTGCACCGATTCGCTTGTATGCCAACCATATTGCTTCGTTCCAGCTTAACATCTCAGGTACCGATATCCTTTTGTCAGGCGATATTGAATCCAATCCTGGGCCATCTCTATGTACTTTGTGTGCCAAAACAGTACGCAAAAACAGTAAACTTGTGACCTGCTGTCACCGCCAACAAAAGACCCATCTTCGATGCGTCGACCCGAAGCGCAATTCGACAATCACTGGTTGGATGTGTTCCCAATGCCATCTGTATTACCATTCTGCAACGTACGAGATCTTTCGCTTATTGATCAAGAGATCCAACAAGAACAATTCCAAGATCTACAATTCGAAAAACTCAATGAAAATAGACATTTGTTTAGCATCGCTCACATCAATACACAGTCCATGGTATCCACGTTCGATGAATTTGTGCTCTTGGTTAATAAATACAAATTCGATGCGGTAACACTCACCGAAACCTGGCTAAAAGACAATCCTTTCTTGCTTGATTATGTTAAAATTGAAGGTTACAAACTTTATTATCATAACCGAGACAACAGGCGTGGTGGCGGTGTCGGCATATACATCAAAGATGACATCAAGCACAAAATACGCAAAGATATCACCAACATCAACCAAGCCCTCGAACATCTATGGGTTGAAATTGAAGGAAAAAACAAATATTCTAAACTACTCCTCAATGTTGCGTATCAACCGAACTTCACGAACCAAGAAAAAGCGGATTGGCTTGAAAGCTTCGACAGAATCGTTGGAACAGCTATTCTTGACTGGACGGGAAACGTGGTAATAACGGGTGATTTTAATATCGATCTATTATCGAACTCTCAAATAAAAGATTCGTATCTCGAAACCCTTCGTTCGTTCGACCTCACCCAGCATGTCAAATCTCCATCACGTAAAGGAGTGTCGCTCATTGACCACATTTCGACCAACTCGTCATGCAAAGTCAAATTCTGCGAAGTTCTACCAACACCAGAAATCAGTGATCATGATGCCGTGTTTGCCTGCTTGAACACTCGTGTCGCCCGATTCGAACCACGGTACAAAGTAATACGTGACATGAGAAACTTCAACTTACCTACATACGTAGCTGATGCTTCCACCCTACCGTTCAATCTCGTTTATGCAACCGATTGTACAGATGATAGTCTAAGCACACTCAATCAATTACTCTTTGAGTGCATCGAACGTCACGCACCCTTCAAAAGAATCAAAGTCACTCGTCCGCAAGCACCCTGGATGAAAGACTTACAAATCAACGATCTACAGCAAAGCTGCCACGAGAAGCGCATCGCTGCTCATCGAACTCAATCAGACTCCGACTGGAACGAATTTCGTGACGCTCGCAATGCATTAAAACGAAAGATAAAAAACACTAAAAAGACTTTCTACCGCAGACTTCTTTCATCGAAAAAACCAAAAGAAATCTGGAGGCTGATTCATCGAATTCTCAATCCAACAAAAAGTGTGATAAATATCCAACCATCGGTACTAAATGCACACTACCTATCCACGGCACCAAGAATCCTTGGATCGCAACCAACTTCCACTGAAGAAATCCAACATCTTCTTCGAAATTTCGTCACTGAGGTTGATCAGGAATTTGAGTTTCAACCCGTCACTCATGATCAAGTTGTCAAAGAGATAAAGAATCTTCGAAGTGACTGCTCTGCCGGGTATGACAATCTACCAGTATCGCTGATCAAACCTATCGCCGACCATCTAGCGTCACCACTAACTCACATCATAAACACAGGGATCGCTCAAACCACTTTCCATCAGCAATGGAAAATCGGTAAAGTAACACCGATTTTGTTTCTACAGCATATTTTTTTCATAGAATATAATTATCTTTTTATTTAAATATGATTATTTTTACATAGGACGAATAGCCATTGTAAAATATGGGAGAGCCTGAAAGACAATTAATAAAAAAAATAGAAATAAAAAAAATTTTCCATGGCTTGGAATTTTCAAAAATCCAGGTTTAAAAAAGCCAAAATCCAAGCTAAAAAAAGTTGGAATTTTCAAAAATCCAGGTTGAAAAAGCCAAAATCCAAAAAGTGATGACAGAGATGTGGAAATAGAGATCTTAAACAAGTTTATTGTTTTTGTGAACAGTCACTCGCTAGTCTAGGCTCGATGGCTCCCGGTCAATCTCTCGTAATTGTTCGCACAGATACATGGTTGATCTTAGATCACTCACACAGCTCAGCAGGGCACCATTTGAAACTATTACACAAACCTTATGTGCTTCACTGTGTGAACTCACTGCGATTGACCGAGGCCGCTCCGAAGGGACGCCTCACCTGACGGAAACTTACAGCTTGACTGCTCACATTATAGCTTAATATCTAGGTTAGCTATACATCAAAACAGTTCTGCGCGAAAAATCGCTTGTGGTTTTCTCAAAGGACATGCGCAGAAAATGGTAAGTACAAAAATGTAATTTCCACATGGATTTTTAACGTTTTTCCAAACTGTTTGGAGAAACACAAATTTCCAACCCAAAAAGTCTAGTTTTCCAAGAAAGAGTCTCAATTTCACAAAAATGTAATATCCACATGGATTTTTAACGTTTTCCAAGCTGTTTGGAGAAACGCAAATTTCCAACCCAAAAAGTCTAGTTTTCCAATCGAAAGAGTTTCAATTTCACAAAAATGTAATATCCACATGGATTTTTAACGTTTTCCAAACTGTTTGGGAGAAACACAAATTACCGACCCAAAAAGTCTAGTTTTTCAACCCGAGGTATCAAATTTACAAAAATATGTATTTTCACATCGATTTTTGACCTTTTTTCAATTCCCAAACTGTTTGTAAAATAAAAATTTCCCACCCAAAAAGTCATTTCTACATTGGTTTTTTTTTCACTTGATTTTTCAAGGGCATTGGTTTATTCTACAAAACCTATGGGTAATTTACGTTTTCCAAATCAGCTTAAGGTAATCGTTCAAATTTCCAACCTTTAATTATAAAACCAAAATTTCCAACCCAAAAATATTGAATTTCCAACCTTGGAAATCGAAAAATTTTTCCAGTGTTGGTCGTATTCACTTAAAGGTATATTTGACAGGGTCCATTTTTCGAAATGTTCGCCGCAATTCAGAGTAAAAAAAGTTCGAGTAAACTGGGGCTTGAAAAAGTTATAAAATTTTGATAACTAGGGGGCTAATTGCCGGGGGGGGGGTGGAAATTGTACTTCTGAAAACACAATATTAAGGTAAAAGAAAATATTTATAGAAAAACAATAAATGGGGAAGGAGTGTTGATAAATTTTCAAAGAATTAACATTAACAAGAGGGGAGTATGTATATTTGGAACCTAAAAGTAAGAACATACACGTGGTTTGTGTAAACCAAAATATTTCTCAGGATTGAAAGATTTCTTCCAAAAAATGAATTTCTTTTACGGTCTGACCCAACTTTTTTTATCAAATACCTCAAAGGAAGAAATTTGGCGGGAATTTAATTTGGTGGGAATTTAATTTGGCGTTTGCTGAAAAATTTATGGCGGATGGCCGAAAAAGTTTTTTAGAGGGAATTTAAATTGGCGGGAATTTAATTTGGCGTTTGCTGAAAAATTTATTCTTAAAATGGCGTAAAAACAGCAAAAAAAATGCAAAAACACCTTTCAAAAAGTTTAATTTGGCGGATGGCGGGAACTTAATTTGGTGGATTCTGGCTAAATCCGCCAAATTTTCTTCCCGCCAAAATTTCTTCCTTTAAGGTAGGCACTTAACAAGAAATGATAGTATACTTTTTAATGTTTTAGGTTTTCGAAGGATTAAATTGGACACACGAGTCGGGGAAAGTGTCAATGAAGCATGTATCTTGGCGAATATCAAGCTGGTGTAAAACTTGATGTAAAACCTGATGTTACAGATGTCGGTTATTTGCAGGTTTATATTATCTGTCCATGAGATGAGGTTATAAATCATAGCTTGATGCCAACATTAAAACTTGCGTTGGTTTAGTAACATAAAGATATGGAAACTATATAATAGACCATATCGGCCAATATAGCCAAAATTAGGTGGTTTTAAAGTACTTATATACCAGAATCTATTACAAAGTTTTCATAATACTGATTGTATATAAATATTTGACTTCTATCAATTTTTTTGGTATAAAAAATCAAACAAGTGGCATTTTTTATAGATTTTTTATGATATATTACCGTGGCTGATTTTAGTTTATTTGCTTTTATCATCAACATGAAAAATACGAGCAATTTGATTGGCTAAAATAGCGTTCATAAATGCATGCATGTATTTCAAAGTAATCACAGTTATCACCCTTTTACTAGTACAATACAGGATATATTGCCTAAAGGCTCGGAAAAATAGGATAGTCCTCCACTTGCTAGTAAAGGTAGAGCTTTCTGTTACATGAAAACACGAAAAAGAAGAAAACAGAGGCAAGTTCATTTTCCAAGAAAACATGGTTGGTCATGATAATGCATGCAAACTTGTTCATGGACTCTGGTGTAATCTTTGGATGTTTTAAACGGTTTTAGATCTTGTAAGGCTGCTTTTTATTAATTTCTGTTTTGCTGCCCTGGGTTGGCTAAGAAAAAACATCAAAACATCAGCCACATTAAGAAAGGCTCCTTTCCAGCGGCGGTTTTGTTTAGAAATGAACTGGCCAATCAGATGCACTTTCATATGCAGGGATAAATATTCCCCTTCTCGCTGACTTTATAGAAAAATTTATAGAAAATTAACTGTAGCAGAAAAATTGATGATTTTTCACAACTTTGTTTTATTTTATAGTATTTCTAGAAAATTAGTAAAAAAAGATATCAAAATGCGTAAAATTTAAAATAACAACATGTTTTTTATAACAACAAATTCCATACTAATTAAAAATAGTCAAGTAAAATTTTGAATCGGAATAATCAGACTTCTAAAAAAAAATAAAGAGTAGTGTTGTGCCCACTTTTGTAATAATTGCGCCAATTCGTAATACCTGCGCTAATTTGTAATATCCGATTTGCGCAGAAATGTATTATTTCCCTGCACTTTTTTGTGATTTGGAATTTTTTTGTATATCGAGTGCATATTCTAGTTTTTTCAGGCAGAAATCAACCTTGAAAATAAAAACCTGTCCCTATAACCGTCGTTTTGGATAAGATTCCACTTCTAACATTAAAGTTCAACTACCATTGCCATTCAATGAGAAGTTGAAAAAATGAGCTTCATAAAAAAGGTTTCGGGTAAGTTATGGCATGTCTCGAAATTTGAAAATCAACATAATTTTTCGATCGTATTAGCCGACATGAAAATGACCAAACAAATGACTGAAAATGAAGAGTACTATGATGTAGTTTCTAACCTGATGCGTAACCTAATTGTTTTTTCGCTCATTTTCGCGACAAACCGCAAAAACTGATTATAACGTTATAATCGACCACGTCATAAAAACTAAAAATTGAATCTCTGAAGACTGGTTCATCCCATTCCCTTTAAACGTTAACCAAAGATATATCTCACCGAAGTCATCTTCCGTCGAATAGTGCGATTTAAGAGGCAGTTTTCTTAGTAGATTTTTCGTACTTTTAAGAAAAAAAACTTTTCCAATCTCATGCTGAAACAGCGGAAATTTCCCGGAAAAGTCACTAGAAACTTAGTCCAGGAAGTAGAATCTTTCCTAAACGACGGTAATAAACTGTACCTACTAACCTGTTTACAAGTCGTGTTTCATTTTTCGTGCGCGGCGTTTCTTTCTTATCTCCCTCAACTTCTTGCGCTCCTCAATAGCACCCAGATAACCAATCTCCGCCAAGTGGGCGCCTCGTTGTCGCCCTAACGCCCAATCCCGATTGAAAACATGGATATTAGATTGATAGATATGGTTATACTTCGCTAGAATGGTTTGTGAGATTTGTAGAATATCGCCTTCAGGTTTGACCGGGAATGCTTGGTTCTCTTCATTCCAGAGCTTTTCAAAATCCATCAGCCTCTCTTTGAAGATTTTATCATCGTACGGTTTCTTTGAAGCGTAACACTCGAGAAGATATTTAGTAAACGAGGCCCATCTTTGCATGTAATAAGAACTGATCAGCCCCGCCCAATTCTTATTGGCGTAATCTTCGATCTGCCCGTTAGGTCCCCATAACGTGATCTGGTTACGGGCGTTGAATTCGAGGTTTTTCTTTTCCGCTACATCGGCGCCGTACTTTTTGGCACTTTCAATCCAGTTACCAAGCAACGAATAACGATCAGCGGCGAGGACTTGATCCATGTCTTTTAGCCCTTCAATAAGAGCGTTGCTATTAGATACCATTTCAATGTAATTCCTTTTTTGATAAGCATCAATGAACATTGCATATGTACCAGGAAGCAAATCTTCAATGAAGGTACTTGCAATTTTCGCCAAATCATGCCTGAAATGAAAATGACATTTCAAAGAAAATTGAATCTATACACAAGACAAAACAAAATTTCGCATAACGTGTCTCCCTTCTCCCATGGTCTGCTAAGAAAGCCCGCTAAAGGTCATAATATTTGAGAAAAAAGGGAAATTTCCAAGGAAGTTTTGAAACCACAGCACAATCGATTTGTAAGTGCTTTGAAGGGTAGAGTTTTAACTCTAGAGGATCCAAAATTTCAAAAATCCAATAAGGCTCAGAATATAGCCGCCCAAATTGAAATATTCGATTAAATTAAAAAGACAGCCCAAAATCGACTTTCTCGCCGGAACTTTAAATCTTGAAAAACGTTAAAATAACCATAATCCCATATCCATATTTCAACCATGATTGTAGTACCTTATTGAGAGAGGAAATTTTGGCGGGAATCTAATATGGCAGACGAAGGATAATTTTGGCTATTAAATAATGAAAAACCTGTTTTAAGGCCTGAAATAAAAGAGGGAATAAGTAAAATAAATCTTAATTTGGCGGTTGAAGTAAAATATTAATTTTGGCGGGAACTTAATTTGGCCGATTTGGGCTAAATTCTCCAAATTCTCTTTCAAATTTTTTCGAGTAAAGAAATCGGGAAGTCGGAAAAGATTTCGCGGTAAACCCTCAAATAATATTCAACGAGAATGGCAATCTTTTTCCAAGATATTCGGCACCCGTCTGATTGAGTTTTTTGTTTAAAAATTTTATTAGATGAATGGGGGATGATGGTGACTAAAGATTAAAATAGCTTGCTGAGAAAAAAGGCTAAAAATATTTAAGATGTGGTGCTCGAGTCCTAAGCAACGCAATGTCATAGGAAAAGGTCGGACTGAACACAATATACTCTTTTTTTATAAGAACAATTTTTAAAAACAATGAGGCAAAAAGTGTTGAAAAATAAGAACAATTTGAGAACAATGTTGAGCTTGAAATGTCTGAACTTTTGGTAAATTGATAAATTCAGGGTTAAAGTAATAAATATAGAGTACAACGCCTAAAATGCGTATAAATAAGAACACAAATTTGTGACTAAAAGTGGCAAAATGAATTAGAACAACCGAAGCCTAAATAAACAAAAAATCTAACTAATGGTTCTTATAAAAAAAAGGTATATGTAAATATTTGGAGTGCCAATTAGAGAGTTTGTTTTCCAACCATCCTTGAACCCTATGGTAATATACGCTTTTTTATAAGAATGCTGTTTTTTTTATTTCATGATGGTACAGTATTCTTTTTTGGGTAAGTCATCCTGAAACATTCTTACGGTATATTCTTAGGTTAGGATCCAAACCAGTCTCTACTTGCATATACCTCGAGCAAAGATTTGACATTTTTGTGAATACTTTTAGCATAGCTGGGGGATAATTTGCAATTTACAGGTAAAATGGTCTAAAAATTGACATTCTTAGGTTCATATTAGGTATTAGGTTCTTAGCATCTTCTTTTTTCTTTTTGCCAAATTCATCATGAATATCTTTTAAAAAAAGGTGTATATGAAATCCGATACGATTGTGAAATGTTTTGAATCCTGAGTGCATTTTTAACTTGTTTTGATATTTTATTTGAATGCAGTGTATGATATTGACAATAGTGTGTCTTATGTGTGTATCAATATGTTTTTTTTGCATTTTAATGTGAGGCGTTCAAACTTCCACGAAAAAAAGAGTTTTTTTTTGCGTTTTTGGCTTATTCGCAAAGTTAGATTCTCAACTTCCAATAGAATGATTTTTTAAACTTTAAACTTGCAAAAAATCTTTGAATTTGTCGTTGAATTATTGTAATTTATAAAATTGTAACAAATATTTAATGTTAAGTAAAGAATATAGCATCAGACTTGTTAATCACATGTCAATTTTCTTAAAGGGATAAGTGATTAATTGAGGTTTTTGGTTTGCCTTCTAGGCTCTATAGTTTTTAGTAAAATCTTCAGTTCTTTTCATTTGTCTAACTATTTTCGGAATTCGAAATTATTGATATTCGCTAGAACGGTTCTTTAAAGTTCTCTTGTTTTCTTGCTAAAGTGAAACATTGTTCCATTTGATATCTCATATTTTGAAAATAGTTAAACTAGAATAGTTTTCTAGCGAATTTCCCACAGTGCTGTAGCATATAGAAGGATACGAGACAAACATCTTAGGCTAAAAGGTTTTTTAAATTTTGTTTTCAATAGGACAAAATAAAAAATGAATGAAGCACATAGCTCAGCTGATCGTGAACGAACAATCCACGAAGAAAACCGAAAACTGAAGCAAGAAAATGCTGAATTAAGAGCCAAATATGAAAAAGAGACTTTGGAAAACAAAATCAAAATTCTTGAGATGCAGAACGAGATACAAACACTCAAACATGGCAATGAAATTGCTAAATTGAAGGCGAAACAGGAGAAAAACGAAGAGAAGGTCGTTGTAAGCTTGACTGAAAATGCTTTGAAAGAAGAAAACCAAGCTCTCAAAAACGAGATACAAACACACAAACATCAAAATGAAATTGCTAAATTGAAGGCGCAGCAGGAAAACAAATGTAATGGAAGTCAAATGGCAAAAGAAATCGAAACACTCAAAATTCAGAATCAAGCTTTCGAGAAAACAGTCGCTGAAGCTGATCTGATAAATGAATTCGAAGACCTTAAACAGGAAATGGGCGGCTTGAAAGCCCAAAATGGCAAATTGGAAAATGACTTTCAAACCCTTGAAAATGAGATGGGCGGCTTGGAAGCTCAAAATGGTAAATTAGAAAAGGAAGTTCAAGCCCTTAAAAATGGAATAGAAGGCTTGAAAGTTGAGTTGAAAGATCAAACCCAAACTCAAAAAGGCAAGCTGGAAAATGAATTGCAAGCCCTGAGAAATGATTTTGAACATTTGAAAACAGAAGTTAATCAAAAACAAGAAACTGAAGGTGCTCAAAAAGCTGTGCAAGAAAAAGTCCAGAAGCCTTTGGGCAAAATACCTGAGCGGTTTTTCAAAGGAGCAGAAAAGTTTTTGTCGAATCACAATACAGGGAGAGGAGATTTTATCGGTGAAAATTACAAATTGTGGTATGAAGATATGTCAGGTTTGATGGAGAATCGTAAACAATATGCAAATCAAAAGTTTGTTTTGATTCGTAAAGACGTGAAAAGGTTGTATCGCAGAGAATTGTTTTTTGGTCCAAAGGCAAAAGACGTTAAACACAATGAAGAAGATTGTGATCTAATAGTTGAAGGATTGGAAAAAAGATTACCGAACAATGCAAATGTGTTTCTTCTTCATCCAAATGATTCGAAGAAGTGTTCGAAGATGAAATTTCACGGAAATTACCATAAGGTTAATTGGTGGATATATGAAAACGTTTCTCAAGATTATTATTTTGGTGGAGAATACTCTGTTATTATGCTTGCCCAATTTGAGTAAAGAAGGACGTACCTTTTTCACATAAGATAATCCCTGGGGTTATGCAAGACCTAAGACTTTTTGACTTAGATTTGACAAACGAGAAAAATAAAGTACATCGATATCACGGAAATAATGGTTTTACATTGATGGAAAGGTGCAAACATTTTATTTCAAGACTAAATTTCATTTCAAGACAAAATTTCATAATTTTTCCAAAATCCAGATAATATATTTTATGAGAATATTTATGATAAAATTGGCAAAAAAAATAAGAATAAGGTAAGAATACCATCATCATGGATCTTAGCCTAAGAATGCCATGAACATCGGTATTTTTTAGTCGGTATATGTTACACTTTTGAAAAAAACGTGCATTTTTGCAAATGCAAAATGCAAAATTCTTAAAAAGGCTGCAAAGAAACTGACGTCTTTAAGGGTGAGAGAATACTGCCGCTGAGCAGTATTTTTCGTTTGATTTGTTTTATGTTCCTTTTGTATTATAGCATTTTCATTTTCTCTAGGTTAATCGGTTCATAATTATATTTTAAATCTCGCTTTTGTTGTGTATTTTGTTTTGTCTTAGAAATTATACATCATTTGTTTGTTACTCCCGTGAGAGTTTTTGTCTATTTGTTCTTATAAGGCGAGACCAATTTAATTTGTTGTTCTACGGGCAGATCGTTAGCAAAATATGGGTCGGTCGGTCGGTCGGTAAAATAAAAACAAATTTTTCATTTATCAGGGTTGGTAAGGTACCGAAAATGTTTTCCAAGAAATATCTGGTTAAAAAATTCACTTTTTTATCTTCGATGAATATCATAATAAAATCTTAGTGTATGGAATGCTTGATTTTCTAAATTTTTCAATTTCTTAAATTAATCTTCAGCTTTATTCAAATTTGATTCTTACAAATAACTAGTGTGTATATTGTAGAACAACAAATTAAATTGGTCTCGCCTAAGTAATAAAATGTGCAGGAAATAAGAGAATTTTCGATCTCTATTTTTTCTTCAATTTTCATCTTCATTTTCAAATTTTCAGGAAATTCTAAAAATACTATTTTATAAAGCCACTCGAAATTGTCTCTCCAACGATGTATTATCTTTCATTATATCTCTTTTTCCTCGAAAGCAATGTTTGAAAAAGTACAGACTGCAAATTATTTCAGAATAGACTTTTTTAAGTAATATTTCTTACTTTTTGATCCGTCTCTTTAGTTGTTGAGCATCGAGCAGAGAGAGGCATCAAGTATCAATTTGGGAATCTTCGGTTTAACCTAGGCTGCTTGCATCCACTAACGGATTCGTGCTCCTCATAGAGGATGCTTAATAAGTGATATTTCCTTTGTCTAGAAATTTGCCATTAAAGACATTTTTAGCTGGCAAGGGCTTATAAATTTAAGATTACATATTGTTTAATTTCTCTGTGAAGCACCAAATCATAGATTGGAAAATATATTTGGATTTCAAAAAAATAAGTAGGGCAATAAGAAGTTTTGTTGTTTTTCTTCCTCCTTTTTTGTGTTATATTGAGATTTTGTGAAAGATGAGAAATGAGATTTATCAACACAGACTCTATCCGCCGCGAAACATATTACGTTTACGTTTTATATAATATACAAACTATGTTATATCATAATAACATATTATACGGACGATAGCATCATCTAAGTTCGAACATGATTCTGAGTAGAGGGTTCGATGTTGCGTGTGTTTAACACAATGATTGTTTTTACAACAGTCAATAGTGAAGTTAAGTAAATCGGTAAAATCACGACGACGAGCGAAAATTTAACAGGCTAGTGAGTTTCAACCAATCAGATTTCGTATTTTCACTAGCCTATTACATTTTTCGTCCGTCGTCGTGATTATCCTGGTATGCTTAACCTCAATATTGTGATTAAAAAGCATTAACTTTCTTTACAATTTTCATGACGTTAACTGTATACTCATTAATCAAAGAAAGAGATTAGCACGTTCGCACAAAACAAACTTAATAACGACAACCAATAGAGACCCAATCCCTATAAATTAAAGTTATTATTAAGCTCAGCAGTCCAATGGGAACGAGCATAATGCTTATTCTTTTATTTTGTTTTAGAACTTCATAATTAAATACACCTCTATCTGTTTAATCAACTCAAAGTAACGTCAGTGTAATGAGGTGCTTTTTAAGTTGATTTTGTGTCTTTTGGTTTTCACTTGCAGTGTAGTATTTGTTTATTGGTAATGTACAATTTTCGAAAGCTCTTTTGAAATATACTTTAACTGAATTAACTTTCATGTTGAATTTTTTTCACGAATCGGGAATCTAAAAATTTCGCAAGGATCAAAGTTCGCGAATCAGCCCTGTTTTCTTTAATTTCTCTAGAGGTTTTGGGCAAAGTTAGAATTTCAAATATTTCGCGTGGACTAAATTTTGCAAAAATCGCCAAGATTAATCCACGTGAAATTTAATCCACTTGAAGCATATTTCATTTATGAATTCTACAAATTTAACTATACTTTAGGTTGCGTTACGCAAAATGAATGAAGCACACAGCTCAGTTGACCGCGAACGAACGATTCACGAAGAACACCGAAAACTGAAACAAGAAAATGCTGAATTGAGAGCTAAATATGAAAAAGTGACTTTGGAAAACAAAATCAAAACTCTTGAAATGCAGAACGAGATACAAACAATCAAACATCAAAGTGAAATCGCTAAATTAAAGGCGAAACAGGAGAAAAACGAAGAGAAAACCGTTGTAAGCTTGATTGAACATGCTTTGAAGGAAGAAAACCAAGCTCTAAAGAACGAGATACAAACACTCAAACATGACAATGAAATCGCTAAATTGAAGGCGCAGCAGGAAAACAAAAATAATGGAAGTCAAATGGCAAAAGAAATCGAAACACTCAAATTTCAAAATCAAGCTCTCGAGAAAACAGTCGCTGAAGCTGATATGAAAAATGAATTCGAAGCCCTTAATCAGGAAATGGGCGGCTTGAAAGCTCAAAATGGCAAATTGGAAAATGAGTTTCAAGCCCTTGAAAATGAGATGGGCGGTTTGAAAGCTCAAAATGGCGAATTAGAAAAGGAAGTTCAAGTCCTTAAAAATGGAATAGAAGGCTTGAAAGTTGAGTTGAAAGATCAAACAAAAACTCAAAAAGGCAAGCTGGAAAATGAATTGCAAGCCCTGAGAAATGATTTCGAACATTTGAAAACAAAAGTTAATCACCGGTTTTTCGAAGGAGCAGAAAAGTTTTTAACGAATTACAATACAGGGAGAGGAGATTTTATCGGTGAAAATTACAAATTGTGGTATGAAGATATGTCACGTTTGATGAATAATCGAAAACAATATGTCAATCAAAAGTTTGTTTTGATTCGTAAGGACGTGAAAAGGTATCACGGAAATTTGTGTTTTATATCAAAGACAAAAGACGTTAAACACAATGAAGAAGATAATGATCTAATAGTTGAAGGATTGGAAAAAAGTTTACTGAAAAATGCAAATGTTTTTCTTCTTCATCCAAATGATTCGAAGAAGTGTTCGAAGATGAAATTATACGGAAATTACCATAAGGTTAATTGGTGGAATTATGAAAACACTCCTCAAGATTATTATTTTGGTGGAGAACACTCTGTTATTATGCTTGCCCAATTTGGGTAAAGAATGACGTACCTTTTTCACATAAGATAAACCCTAGGGGTTATGCAAGACCTAAGATTTTTTGACTTAACTTTGACAAACGAGAAAAATAAAAATACCTCGATATCATGGAAATAATGGTTTTACATGGTGGAAAGGTGCAAACATATCATTTCAAGACAGAATTTCATACTTTTTCCAAAATCCAGATAATATATTTTATAAGAATATTTATGATAAAATTGGTAAAAAAAATTAAGAATAAGGTATAAGAATACCATCATCATGGAATTTAACCTAAGAATGCCATGAACATTGGTATTTTTTAGTCGTTATATTTTATACTTTTGGCAAAAACGTGCATTTTTTTAAAAATATGTTTTAAAAAATAAAAACAAAATGGGCTTTTTACTAATTGAATATCAGGAGATCGGAAAAAGATTGATTATTCCATTCTATTTCTCCCGAGCCATTTAGAGCAACTAAACCAGTACTTATAACCTCTCAAAGATAGGAGCAATTCAATTTTACCTTTTATCGTTTTTTTAATTTCACTCAATTTTTTGATAGGTATTTCTAATTGATAAACCTAAAACAAATCGATGCTCCTAACTAAAACACTTAAAAAGGCTGTAGAGAAACTGACGGCTATAAGGGTGAGATGTTACCGCCACTGAACAGTTAGTTTTCGTTTGATTTGTTTTATGATCCTTTTGTATTATAGCATTTTCATTTTCTCTAGGTTAATTGGTTCATAATTATCTTTCATGTCTCTTTTGTTGTGTATCAATTGTCTTAGAAATCATACATCGTTTGAATATCATATTAATGTTTTGTTACTTCCGTGAGTTTTTTTTTATTTATTCTTATAAGGCGAGACCAATTTAATTTGTTGTTCTACGGGCAGATCGTTAGCAAAATATGGGTCGGTCGGTCGGTAAAATAAAAATAAATTTTTCATTTATCAGGGTTGGTAAGGTACCGAAAATGTTTTCCAAAAAATATCTGGTTAAAAAATTCACTTTTTTTATCTTCGATGAAGATCATAATAAAACCTTAGTGTATGGAATGCTTGATTTTCTAAATTTTTCAATTTCTTGAATTAATTTTCAGCTTTATTCAAGTTTTATTCTTACAAATAACTAGTGTGTAAAATATATTGTACACGTTTTTTTTTATAAGAACGTCAAAAATTTTCGAAGCCTTCGAATGTTCTTAGTTTTTTGGATTTGAAGCCTAAAAATGTTCTTAAAATGTTCTTATTTTCAGCATTTTTTGAGCATTTTGATGTAATTTCTTAAGAAAATGCATGTTTTTAAGTCTCCAAAGCCTCAGTATGTTCTTAGAATGTTCTTAAATTTTTGGGCCTCGAAGCCTTATGTTCTTATATAGTTTGTTCTTATAAAAAAATGCACGTGTAGTGGAAATTCAATATTATTATTTTTTTGATTTTAGGAAAAATAGGGTCGGTCGGGCCCGTACACGTTATTTTTTATAAGAACGTCAAAAATTTTCGAAGCCTTCGGATGTTCTTAGTTTTTTGGATTTGAAGCTTAAAAATTTTCTTAAAATGTTCTTATTTTCAGCATTTTTTGAGCATTTTGATATAATTTCTTAAGAAAACGTCTCCAAAGCCTTAGAATGTTCTTAGAATGTTCTTAAATTTTTGGGACTCGAAGCCTTATGTTCTTATATAGTTTGTTCTTATAAAAAAAACGTGTAGAACAACAAATTAAATTGGTGTCGCCTAAGTAATAAAATGTGTAGGAAATAAGAGAATTTTCGATCTCCATTTTTTCTTCAATTTTCATCTTCATTTTCAAATTTTTCAGGAAATTCTAAAAATACTATTTTATAAAGCCACTCGAAATTGTCTCTCCAACGATGTGATCATGTTAAAAAATAGTGTGACATTTAGTTAAAAATTGAAAAAAATATAGTATTTCTTGAATACCTTGAGAAATATTTCAAATATAACGTTGAAATTTTATATTATGATCGGTATTTACACAAAAGAACATATTTTGATGAAAAAAATGCTAAAATGAGTAAAATGTGTGGCTCCAGGTCCAAATATGTCCAAATAAGTGTTTTGTCAGCCACCTCAAAGGAAGAAATGGTTTTTTTGAAAATGACACTTGAATCGGTAACTAGAGGTATCATATTATCTCAAAACAGATAAAAGAGCAACATTTTGAGACTGGTTGGTTTTGTAGGCCACCAGTGTTGTCAGCCACATAAACGACTCATAGCTTATCTTGAAATATCTTGTAACCCAGTAAGCCACTTAATTTCGCTCCAAAACAATTGGAAAGGTTAATCATTCTACTTAGTCTTGGTGAAAAAATAAACTGTTAGCCACAAAAAATACTCATTTTATTAACATAATTGTCAGCCACTTTGAAATTGTCACAAAACAGGCCTTTATTTTTTAACACGATCATGTATTATCTTTCATTAGATCTCATTTTCCTCAAAAGCAATGTTTGAAAAGGTATAGACTGCAAATTATTTCAGAATAGACTTTTGTAAGTAATATTTCTTACTTTTTGATCCGTCACTTTAGTTGTTGAGCATCGAGCAGAGAGAGAGGCATCAAGTATCATTTTGGGAATCTTTGGTTTAACCTAGGCTGCTTGCATCCACTAACGGATTCGTGCTCTTCATAGAGGATGCTTGATAAGTGATATTTCCTTTGTCTAGAAATTTGCCATTGAAGACATTTTTAGCTGGCGAGGGTTGAGAAATATAAAATTACGTATTGTTTAATTTCTCTGTGAAGCACCAAATCATCGTTTTGTTGGTTTTCTTCCTCCTTTTTTGTGTTATATTGAGATTTTGTAAAAGATGAGAAATGAGATTTATCAACGCAGACTCTATCCGCCGCGAAACATATTACGTTTACGTTTTATATAATATACAAACTATGTTATATCATAATAACATATTATACAGACGATAGCATCGTCTAAGTTCGAACATGATTCTGAGTAGAGGGTTCGTTGTTGCGTGTGTTTAACACAATGATTGTTTTTACAACAGACAATAGTGAAGTTAAGTAAATCGGTAAAATCACGACGATAAGCGAACATTTAACAGGCTAGTGAGTTTCAACCAATCAGATTTCGTATTTTCACTAGCCTATTACATTTTTCGTCCGTCGTCGTGATTATCCTGGTATGCTTAACCTCAATATTGTGATTAAAAAGCATTAACTTTCTTTACAATTTTCATGACGCTACTATACTCATTAATCAAAGAAAGAGATTAGCACGCTCATAAAACAAACTTAAATAACGACAATACAGATCTACTTCTTCATATGAATCTAATCGCTATATATTGAAGCTATTATTAAGCTCAGTAGTCCAATGAGAATAAAGCATAAAGCTTAGTCTTTTATTTTGTTTTAGAACTTCATAATTAAATACAACTTCTATCTGTTTAATCAACTCAAAGTAACGTCAGCGTTATGGAGTGCTTTTAAGTTGATTTTGTGTCTTTTGGTTTTAACTTGCAGAGTAGTATTTTGTTTATTGGTAGTATCTACACACAAATTTCGAAAGCCAAGAAAGCTCTTTTGAAATATACTTTAAGTAGATTAATCTTCATGTTGAAATTTTTTTACGAATCGGGAATCGGGAATCTAAAAATTTTCCTAGAGGTTTTGAGCAAAATTAGGATTTCAAATATTTCGCGTGGACTAAATTTCTGTAAATTTTACAAAAATCGCGAAGATTAGTCCACGTGAAAATTAATCCACTGAAAGCAAATTTCATAAGAGCTTTCGCAAATTAAACTATACTTTAGGGCAAGTTAAGCAAAATGAATGAAGCACACAGCTCAGCTGATCGTGAACGAACTATTCACGAAGAAAACCGAAAACTGAAGCAAGAAATTGCTGAATTGAGAGTGAAATATGAAAAAGAGACTTTGGAAAACAAAATCAAAACTCTTGAAATGCAAAACGAGATACAAACACTCAAACATGACAATGAAATTGCTAAATTGAAGGCAAAACAGGAGAAAAACGAAGAGAAGGTCTTTGTAAGCTCGATTGGAAATGCTTTAAAAGAAGAAAACCAAGCTCTCAAGAACGAAATACAAACACTCAAACATGACAATGAGATTGCTAAATTGAAGGCGCAGCAGGAAAACAAAAATAATGGAAGTCAAATGGCAAAAGAAATCGAAACACTCAAAATTCAGAATCAAGCTTTCGAGAAAAAAGTGGCTGAAGCTGATCTGATAAATGAATTCGAAGACCTTAAACAGGAAATGGGCGGCTTGAAAGCCCAAAATGGCAAATTGGAAAATGACTTTCAAACCCTTGAAAATGAGATGGGCGGCTTGAAAGCTCAAAATGGTAAATTAGAAAAGGAAGTTCAAGCCCTTAAAAATGGAATAGAAGGCTGGAAAGTTGAGTTGAAAGATAAAACCCAAACTCAAAAAGGCAAGCTGGAAAATGAATTGCAAGCCCTGAGAGATGATTTCGAACATTTGAAAACAGAAGTTAATCAAAAACAAGAAATTGAAGGTGCTCAAAAAGCTGTGCAAGAAAAAGTCCAGAAGCCTTTGGGCAAAATACCTGACCAGTCTTTCAAAGGAGCAGAAAAGTTTTTGTTGAATTACAATACAGGGAGAGAAGATTTTTTCGGTGATGATTATAAATTGTGGTATGAAGAAATGTCACGTTCGATGGAGAATCGTAAACAATATGTCAATCAAAAGTTTGTTTTGATTCGTAAAGACGTGAAACAGTATCACAAATATTTGTGTTTTGGATCAAAGACAAAAGACTCTAAATACAATGAAGAAGATTTTGACTTAACAGTTGAAGGATTGGAAAAAAGATTACCGAACAATGCAAATGTGTTTCTTCTTCATCCAAATGATTGGAAGAAGTGTTCGAAGATGGAATTTAACGGAAATTATTATAAGATTAATTGGTGGAGATATGGAAACGTTTCTCAAGATTATTATTTTGGTGGAGGAAACTCTGTTATTATGCTTGCCCAATTCGAGTAAAGGATGACGAACCATTTTCATATAAGATAAACCCTGGGGGTTATGCAAAATCAAGAAACTTTTGACTTAACTTTGATAAACGAGAAAAATTAAGATACATCGATACCATGGAAATAATGGTTTTATATGATGGAAAGGTACAAACATTTCATTTCAAGACAAAATTTCATACTTTTTCCAAAACCCAGATAATATATTTTATAAGAATATTTATGATAAAATTGGCAAAAAAATAAAGAATAAGGTAAGAATACCGTCATCATGGAATTTGGCCTAAGAATGTCATGAACATCGGTATTTTCTAGTCGGTATATTTTACACTTTTGGCAAAAACTTGCATTAAAAAAAATAGATTTTCAAAAGTAAAAACAAAATGGACTTTTTAATAATTGAATATCAGGAGGTCAGAAAAAGATTGATTATTTCCATTCCATTTCTCCCGAGCCATTTAGAGCTACTAAACCAGATCTTATAACCTCTCAAAGTTAGGAGGAATTGAATTTTATCTTTTATCATTTTTTCAATTTCACTCAATTTTTTTGATTGGTAATTTAAGAGGTTAAGTTTTAGTTTAACTTTTATTTTGTTACGACGCCACGCCCTTTAGCGTATCTAGCTAGAGTGGCTTTGGTAGGCCGTCCGCCCATAGTACGCCCCCGTCGCATTTGCTCCTTTCGGTGGAATCTATAGGTGGTTTAGAGCTATGACTTCGATCACTGATCTTCCATTCGCAAAGAAGCTCATCTTACAGTGAAGACAGAGAAAATTATTTTTTTACCTCCCTCCCTCCCTCCCTTCAAGGCTTGCGAGCATGGTTGCAGGCGGCCATCTTATAAATTATAATTATTGTCAAATATGAGAAATATTTTATCCCCAAAATTATTTGTATAGGAGTGGTTAGCCAATAAACAAATGCCAAAACTTAATACACTGGTTCCCCTTATCGTTCACTACTTCTGGGCTATCCGTCCTGCTCACAGCGTCCTTTCCAGGAGTAAAAAATAGAAAGTTAAAAGGTATTTTTAATTTACAAACATAAAACAAAACAATGCTCCTAACTAAAACACTTAAAAAAGCTGTAAAGAAACTGACGGCTATAAGGGTGAGATGTTACCGCCACTGAACAGTTAGTTTTCGTTTGATTTGTTTTATGTTCCTTTTGTATTATAGCATTTTCATTTTCTGTAGGTTAATTGGTTCATAATTATATTTTATGTCTCTTTTGTTGTGTATCAACTGTCTTAGAAATCATGCATCATTTGAATATCATATTAATGTTTTTGTTACTCTCGTGAGAGTTTTTGTCTATTTGTTCTTATAAGTAATAAAATGTGTATTTTTTCTTCAATTTTCATCTTCATTTTTTCTTCAATTTTCATCTTCATTTTCAAATTTTTCAGGAAATTCTAAAAATATTATTTTATAAAGCCGCTTGAAATTGTCTATCCAACGAGGTATAATCTTTCATTCGTATCTCTTTCCTCAAAAGCAATGTTTGAAAAAGTGCGGACTGGCAATTTTTTTTCGGAGTAGACTTTATTTAGTAGAATTTCCACTTTTCTTATGTTGAATAAGTACTTTGGCTTCTTGCTTTCTTACAGGGATATGATAAGCGTACGCTGCAGAATTTTATGTTTCATTTTTTAATCTCATCCAAGAATTGGACCTTTTTGTGTCTTTTTATTTTCTAATTTGCATTTTTGTCAAGATGTAGTTTTTGCTGCCTTTTTAGGAGATTTCATAGGTTTAATTTTATTTTTATTTCTATTTTTTTCAACAGCGACTCCATCCAACAACTCTTATTCTTGGTTAAAGACTACATCACCGAAATTGATTTTGATATAGGGGATGCATATCGTGTAAAAAATAGCCGTCCGAGATTTACCCCCGTCTTTGTGTTTTGAGGATTATATTTTACCGGCTGAGTGAACGTGATTCTGCCCGGACTAATCCATGCCATGTGAGGAGAACTGGGTAGACAGTGACTCAAGAAACCTGTCAGTATCGATTCAACAACACACTGTGGAAAATACGAGAGTACGTTAGCCTTGTTCCCTAGTGGTTCACGACTGATTAACGAACTTGATCCGAACACTGTGTCAGTGTCTCGCTGCTGGCGGGAAGTATAAACATAGCAAAGACGGTTCTAACAATTAAACTCCTAGACATAGATTTATAAAGCCCGAAGGGCTAGATATCGTGCTTTTGTTGAAAAAGTGTGCCGAGGCTAGGTAGGAAATCCTACCTAAGTCACGTGACATTAGAATAGAATTTCAGCGCTTGACCAATCAGAAGCTTCGCGGGTTTTCGAAAACAATAGCAGCAATATTTTTTGCGATATTCACTTTTTTTTGCTTGGAAGAACTTAAAGCACTCCATCTAGCATCTAGCCCTTCGGGCTCTATAAATCTATGCTTCTAGACCGCTAAACACAGAACCTGGCATCCTCTGTAAAAGAGAAGTTGTTCATCCTTTTTTTGGCATTTTTGAACCTCATTGTTCCTATAAAAGTGTTCTTAGATCCTATAATAGAATTACCTCAACGCGTCAGTCATTGGCAACGTCTCTGCAGCATCCACAAGCTTTTCAAGTGCTTCATGAACGTCTTGAGGGTTATACCATAGCATGGTTGGCCATTTTGTTGTCAAGTAAGGTTTTTGGTTAGTAACACGGCCCTGTGGATTACCACCGTTGTGAACACCATGTGCGTTGTAAACTTCTTTCCAGAGAACATCCCAAGCAGCTATAAAAAAAATTACAAAAAGTATAAAAAGTTTTAAAACTAAATTTGCTACGATCGTTTTACAAGTATGATAACTGATAATGGTGTCACCCGAAAAAAAACTTTTATCTTCATTTTCCAAATACAAAAGTAGACTCCCGGTTATTCAAATCTGCACTTATTCGAATAATCCGGTTATTCGAAGTGAGATGGCGTTCCCCTTGGATTTGCTTACTCAACCCAGGCAAAAACACTCTCGTTTATTCGAACTTCAGTTATTTGAACTTTCAGTTATTCGAAGCGATTTCTATTTCCCTCGGAGCACATTATAGGCAAAATCACCCTCAGTTATTCGAATTTTTCTTATCGGGAGATCGTCGAGTGAGAACATTGATTTTCTGCTATTAAAATACTTTTTCCTTAAGAAAGTAAGTTTCAATATTCATGGCTATATATATATCGATGAACATAAAAACACAGTAGTGTACGATGTTTCGACGGTTGTCTTTATCAAGTTCATGGCTATATATCGATATTCAAGCAATTTACGTTCAAGTTTATTACGTAGCCTAGAAATCTAAGCTACCATTCAGTCACTTGGTAAAAATATGATGGTTAAAGTTGTGACTGAATAAGTAGTACTTATTCGAAGCAAACATTAAAATTCAAACATCAACAATGATTTTAAAGCTACGATGCGCTATATGATTTACGGATATTGTACGCACGCGGTTTCTTTTTTATTACACTGAGAATAAGTTGCTTGGTTCACCAGGCTATTTATTACGCTCAATTGAACCGCTATGCCTCAGAAAAGTCAAGTTGAGAATCTTGCGGGAAATGAATTTTTCAGTTATTCGAAGTAAATTCCTATCCCCCTTGGAGCTTCGAATAACCGGGAGTCTACTGTATATTCAAAATTTCAAGCTCCATCTTATTTCAGTAACTATAACGGTAGAAATAAAGCGACAAAAAGTCGCGTCGCTCGGTGACAATTTTTTTAGCGAAAGATTTTAAATGAAATAATTTTTAGGCAAATAATTTTTGGTTAATTTTTCACCGACGATTTTTTTATAGATGAGATATTCTAAGATAGTTTCAACGTTTTTATATTATATAAAATCTGTTCCGCTTTTCTTCCGGACACATTGTAATGTTGTAGATCTGACAGAAGAAAACATTTTATTTTCATACTATATATATTTGCCTAGTACATCAGGATGTGCGAGGATGTCCCCTGCCTGGTGTCTAGTGCAGTCGGCTCCAAAGGAGTCTAAGGTGTTTACACCTTCGTTGATTCATTTTTTGTTTTCTTCTCCTGTCAGTCTACCTGGAGTTTGTTGTTATCTTGTACAGGCCGCTGGGGTAATGTCGCCTGACTGTCTTGAATGACAGTCAGCCTGTCCCAAGCCAGGATAAAGACAGAGGAACCCAGAGAGGACTAATAATTACCCTTTCATTATAACATCGTCCCTCTAAGAGGAAAAAGAATTCGGCCATTCTTTGTTGTTTGTAGATCTGACAGGAGAAAACATTTTATTTTCATACTATATCATATATAATATATATTATGTTATATATATATATAATATATATTATGTTATGAGCCCTCCCAATGCATTCGGGATGGGTCCTATCCACGTAGGAGTAAGAATCACGGCGCTGACAGACACTGCGACTTGACAGACGCGAGCTGCCAAGCCATGGCGTATACCATGACACTCGAACGACTTTGGGAGAGCGAAGCTCATGCGAGGTCGAACCTTACATGGTTTCTGCCCCCCTTAAAATAAGGAGGGGGGGGCAAAAAAATAGCCTTTAAAAAGGGGGGATTTTTGAAATTTTTTAAAAATAAGGGGGGATTCTTTATCAAGGGCTGCAAGAATGTATCAAAACAAGAAAAAAAGGGGGACTAAAATTTGAAAATGGTTGATTGAATTTCAGATGTTATGTCTTTGGTTTTATTGATATAATAATTTTCTTTATCTAATAATATCTTCTTTCCCGTTTTCGTGCCCACAATCTCATGCCCACTTTTTTGCAGACCATGCTATATTGAAACTTATGTACATTAGAACAATTTTCATCTTCATTTTCAGAACTTTTATGAATATTTTTTTATTTCAAATTGTTCCACTCACTAACATCTTTCAAATGATACCAAATTTATAAAGATTGAAGAATTCCTTCAAAAGTTATAGGTAAAGGAAAAAAGAGTGCACACTTATCGTGAATAGACTTTAGTAGCTACAATACTGGCCACAATATTTGACACAAAAGGAATTCTCTCCAAATTTTAAAATTGCATATGATATTTTCTCTATCATACACCATAAGAAAGGTGCGCTTGTAAGTCGGTGTGATTTCAGAGGCTAAATCGAGAAGCACTAAACGACCAAGTGGAACGGCTGAAATATGGAGAAAAAATTCAGAAATGAGTTCGAGAAAAAATTTTCAAAAAAAAATTTAAAAAAAAATCCGATATGAGTTCGAGAAAAAGTTAAGAAAAAAAGAATTAGAAATGAGTTTGAAAAAAAGTTTTCAAAAAAAAATTAAGAAATGAGTCTGATACAATGTTTTCAAAAAAACTTCAGCTTCATTAAAAAGAGACAGATTTTTTTTTACCTTTTTAAGGAATCTGGATCAAACCTCCTCTCTCCTGATCAATTTGAAAAGCATCTGACCATTTTCACACATGAAAAACTGTTTATCCAAAGAGATTCGATCCCCCGGGGGACGTAAAAACTAAACTTGTCTCCATTATTCCCTTTTATTCCAATTGTTAATAATTTTAACATCGCGTGTATCAATTATAAGGGATTTAATTCCCTGAAGGACGTAATTAACAAACTCGTTTCCAGCCCTCGAAGTTCTCGTTTGATTATTATAATGTTAACCTAGTCTGTGCTTTCTCTCCAGGGAAAAACAATATCAGACTGTGGCAATTTTAACTAAAAGATTTATAAACCCGAAAAGCTAGATATACTACTTTGGCTCAAAAGTGTGCGTGGTTCGGTAGAAGGTTTGCAAATTTCGAAAACAATTGCAACAATATTTTTTTTGCGATATTCACTTTTTTTTGCCTGAAAAACCTTTAAATACTCCATCTAGCCCTTCAGGCTTTACAGAAATCTATGTTTCAACCACTCTTCCAAATTAAAATTGAAATGTCATAAAAGGTTCTTAAGCCGAAGATGTATACTATGATCTTAGTAGGAAAATAAAGTCGGTGAAAACATTAGCCTGGGTATCCAGACTCAAAATTTTAGAAAAAAACCTTTACCTCATCATACAAAATTTCTAAAATTTTAGAGTCTGGTGCAACTAAAAAAGTCGGGTACAGTTTGTTTGATACTGCCTGTGAGTGAACCCTTGTTGATAGCCTGGGAATCCAAGCATTAAACTTTTTTCACAGTCTAGTTTATGATATTTTTGCTGCTGGTTTAACGCTTGGTGCAGGTAACTCGCCTGCAGGGGCATTTTCCCTGCAATGCAGGTTCGACCTGATTGGCCAGCTTTCGGCGTATTACTTAGCAGTACTTTCGCACGCATTTTGATAATTTCGATGCGCGCGCATAATTTATGGAAAAAAAGCTGACTCTGCAGAAAAAGGAAAACAAATGAAAATGAAAACATAGATTCATTTAAAAACAAAATTGCTGTTGGCTGGAAGTCTAAATGAACGTGGCTGATGTTTTGATGTGTTTAGTAGTTTTGAAAGTCTTTAGAGCTTGTGAAAGAGTTTTTATGGTAAGTTGATTATGTGTGATTGCCTGGGTTTCCAAAGTTCATAAAGTCTGTCAACAAGGGTTCACACACAGACTGTTTATAACATTTTGTGTCAGACTAATCTACCTGCACCAAGCTCTACAATCTTAGAACTTTGTGAGTTGAGGTATTTTTTGTTTTTTCTAAAATTATGAGCTTGGATTCCCAGGCTACCCTGTTGACAGTATCAAAACTTGGTTTTACGAACTCAAAAAACTTTCAAAACTACTTTAAACTACATCAAAACCTCAGCCACATTTATAAAGGCTCCTTTCCACATGGAGGTATAAAGAAACAGGAGAAGTATGCTATTGTAACCAAGCTCGCCCTACGATTAAAAAAATTACGATGTATGCATGCTCACAATCTCATATATCGTGCATTCTTAATGAGCTCTTTTATCCATAGGTGAAATCCTATTGGCTCATTTAAGCTTTAGAAATTAGATGAGACGAGATTCATTGTTTCTGACATCAGTGTAAGAAAATATTTGGACTAAAAAAAGGCCTGTAAACTTGGCAATCCTTCATCAAATGATAAGATTTTTCGATCAATGTTTTCCTTAAGGTGACCTCTATTGCTTGATACTTTCCTCCAAAATCCTCCAGCGATTTTATGTCTACACATTGAGTCTAAAATCGTGTGTGCTTATAAAGAACTTTTCATTTTCTGACTTGAGAAAATATATTTTTGAAACAAAATTGAACGGATAGCGAAATGGAACATAAACTTGCTTCGTGGACGAATTTTTATCTAATTTTTGTATATTAAAAGGCGAGAATCTTCAATACTGATTATTAGAATGTTCATAGCAAACTTGAGTTCTACTAAAAAGTCTTATTTCATCGGGCGAGCTTAGAATTTCTTTTGATACATTTTATAAAAGAAATCAAAAGACTTTAACGACCAATTACCGACACATTCAACTCCTGTTTTTCTTTATACCTCTATGCTTTCCAGCAGCCATCTTGTTTAGAAATGAACTGGCCAATTAGATGTACTCGATATGCAGGGGCAAATATCCCTACAGACGAGTTAGTTGGACCAGACCGTAAACCAGAGACAAGATTATAAAAAAATAGACGATGAAATGGTTTGCGGTCTGGATATCCAGGCTATGAAAAATCTTACACTCCCTTCTCGCTGACTTTATAGAAAAATTTATAGAAAATTAACTGTAGCAGAAAAATTGATGATTATAAAATTTCACAACTTCGTTTTATTTTATAGTATTTCTAGAAAATTAGTAAAAAAAGATATCAAAATGCATCAAATTTATAAGAATTCGATAAAAATAACAACATGTTTTTTATAACAACAAATTCCATACTAATTAAAAATAGTCAATTAAAATTTTAAATCGGAATAATCAGACTTCTAAAAAATACTAAAGAGTAGTGTTGTGCCCACTTTTGAATAATTGCGCCAATTCGTAATACCTGCGCTAATTTGTAATAACCGTTGAGCTTTTTTGTAATATCTGATTTGCGCAGAAATGTAATACTTCCCTGCGCTTTTTTGTGATTTGGAATTTTTTTGTATATCGAATGCATATTCTAGTTTTTCAGGCAGAAATCAAGCTTGCAAATAAAAACCTATCCCTACAACCGTCGTTTTAGTTAAGATTCCACTTCCAACATTAAAGTTCAACTACCATTGCCATTCAATGAGAAGTTGAAAAAATGAGCTTCATAAAGTAAGGTTTCGGGTAAGTTATAGCATATTTCGAAATTCGAAAATTACCATAATTTTTAGATCGCATTAGCCGACAGAAAATGACTGAACAAGAAGAGTACTATGATGTAGTTTCTTACCTGATGTAACCTAATTGTTTTTTCACTTATTTTCGCGACAAACCGCAAAAACTGATTAAAACGTTATAAACGACCACGTCATAAAAACTTAAAATGGAATCTCTCAAGACTGGTTCATCCAATTCCGTTCAAACGTTAACCAAAGATGTATCTTACCAAAGTTCATCTTCCGTCGAATAATGCGATCTAAGAGGCAGCTTTCTTAGTAGATTTTTCGTACCTTTGAGAAGAAAAACTTTTCCATTAACATGCCGAAACAGCGGAAAATTTTCCGGAAAAGTCACTAGAATCTTAGTCCAGGAAATAGAATCTTTCCTAAACGACGGTAATAAACTGTTTACAAGTCGTGTTTCATTTTTTGTGTGCGGCGTTTCTTTCTTATCTCCCTCAACTTCTTGCGCTCCTCAATAGCACCCAGATAACCAATCTCCGCCAAGTGGGCGCCTCGTTGTCGCCCTAACGCCCAATCCCGATTGAAAACATGGATATTAGATTGATAGATATGGTTATACTTCGCAAGAATGGTTTGTGAGATTTGTAGAATATCGCCTTCAGGTTTGACCGGGAATGCTTGGTTCTCTTCATTCCAGAGCTTTTCAAAATCCATCAGCCTCGCTTTGAAGATTTTATCATCGTACGGTTTCTTTGAAGCGTAACACTCAAGAAGATATTTAGTAAACGAGGCCCATCTTTGCATGTAATAAGAACTGATCAGCCCCGCCCAATTCTTATTTGCGTAATCTTCGATCTGCCCGTTAGGTCCCCATAACGTGATCTGGTTACGGGCGTTGAATTCGAGGTTTTTCTTTTCCGCCACATCGGCGCCGTACTTTTTGGCACTTTCAATCCAGTTACCAAGCAACGAATAACGATCAGCGGCGAGGACTTGATCCATGTCTTTTAGTCCTTCCATAAGAGCGTTGCTATTAGCTACCATTTCATTGTAATTCTTTTTTTGGTAAGCATCAATGAACATTGCATATGTACCGGGAAGCAGATCTTCAATGAAGGTACTCGCAATTTTCGCCAAATCATGCCTGAAATGAAATTGACATTTCAAAGAAAATTGTCTCACTTCTCCCATGTTCTGCTGAGAAAAGCCCGCTAAAGTTTAGGTACAATCAAGTTCATAATATTTGAGAAAAAAGGGAAATCCCCAAGGAAGTTTTGAAACCACAATCGATTTGTAAGTGCTCTAGTAGGTTTGAAGGGTAGAGTTTTAACGCTATAGGATCTGAGGATCCAAAATTTCAAAAATAGTCCAACAAGGCTCAGAATATAGCCTGGAAGTCCCCCTCCCAAATTGAAATATTCGATTAAATTGAAAAAACAGCCCAAAATCGACTTTCTCGCCGGAACTTTAAATCTTGAAAAACGTTAAAATAACCAAAATCCCCAATATATTTCAACCATGATTGGATTGTAGTACCTTAAGAGAAGAAATTTTGGCGGGAATCTAATATGGCAGACAAAGGATAATTTTGGCTATTAAATAATGAAAAACCTGTTTTAAGGCCTGAAATAGCAGAGGGAATAAAAGAATCTTAATTTGGCGAGAATTTAATTTGGCGGTTGAAGGAAAAGATTAACTTTGGCGGTAACTTGACGCCAAAGTCTCTTTCCGACAAAAAAATCAATCTTTCTCGGGTGTTGAAATGGTGAAGTCGGAAAAGATTTCGCGGTAAACCCTCAGATAATATTTAACGAGAATGATAATCTTTTTCCAAGATATTCGGCACCCGCCTGATCGAGTTTTTTGTTTAAAAATTTTATTAGATGAATGAGGGATGGTGACTAAAGGTTAAAATAGCTTGCTGAGAAAAAAAGGCTGAAAATATTTAAGATTGGTGCTCGAGTCCTGAGCAACGCAATGTCATAAGAAAAGGTCGGACTGAACACAGTATACTCTTTTTTTATAAGAAAAATTTTTAAAAACAATGAGGCACAAAAGTGTTGAAAAATAAGAACAATCTGAGAACAATGTTGAGCTTGAAATGTCTGAACTTTTGGTAGATGGATAAATTCAGGGTCAAAGTTAGTATAAGTAGGGTAACATGCCTCAATATCGCCCTGAAAATAAGAACATGGTAAGAACAATTTTAAACTAAAAGTGCCAAAATGAATAAGAACAGCTGAGCCTAACAAAAATTTAAAAATCTACTGGTTCTTATAAAAAAAGGGTATATGTGAATATTTGGAGTGCCAATTAGAGAGTTTGTTATCTAACCATCCTTATGGTATTATACGCTTTTTTATAAGAATGCTGTTTTTTTCATTTCATGATGGACATAATTTTTTGGGCTAGTCATCCTGAAATATTTTTATGGTATTCTTAGGTTAGGATACAATCCAGTCTCTACTTGCATATACCTCGAGCAGAGATTTGGCATTTTTGTGAATACTTTTAGCATAGCTGGGGGATAATTTGCAATTTACAGGTAAAAATGGTCTAAGAATTGGCATTCTTAGGTTCAGTTGTCAAATTCCATGATGGTGTTATTCTTAGCATATTCTTATTTTTCTTTTTGCCAAATTCATCATAAATATTCTTATTAAAAAAAGTGTATATGAAATCCGATACCATTTTGAAATGTTTTTACTTCCGAGTGCATTTTTAACTTGTTTGATACTTTATTTGAATACAGTGTATGATATTGACTATAGTGTGTTTTATGTGTGTATCACGACTACTTTCATTTTATGTTAGGCGTACAAACTGTGTTTATTCGCAAAATCAGATTCTCAATTATCAATAGAATGGTTTGTAAAACTTTAAACTTACAAAAAAATCTTTACAAAAGCCGTTGAATCATAATAGTTTATAAAATTGTAACAAATGTTTAATTTCAAGTGAAGAATATAGCATCAGACTTGTTAATCACATGTCAATTTTCTTAAAGGGATAACAGAATAATTGAGGTTTTTGGTTTGGTTTCTAGGCTCTATTGTTTTGAGTAAAATCTTCAGTTTCGTTTGTCTAACTATTTTCCGAATTCGAAATTATTGATATTCGGTAGAACGGTATTTTAAAGTTCTCTTGTTTTCTTGCTAAAGTGAAACATTGTTCCATTTAATATCTCATATTTTGAAAATAGTTAGACTAGAATACACGTTTTTTTTTATATAAGGAACACGTTTATAAGGAACTCGAGGCTGAAAATGGTCCAAAAAATAAGGAATTGTTAAGGAACTGCTCAGGCTGAGAAGAAGTTATACTAATAAAGAAGCTAAATATTTTCGAATCCAAACTTGGCAGCTATGTAAATAAGGAACTCGATAAGGAACTTTGAGGCTGAAATTCTCTGTAAAAATAAGGAACTCCAGGATCAGAGCAAAGTTAAGGTTCCTTATAAAAAAAACGTGTAGTTTTCTAGCAAATTTCCCACAGTACCGTAGCATATAGAAGGATACGAGACAACCATCTAAAAGGCTTTTTAAATTTTGTTTTCAATAGGACAAAATAAAAAATGAATGAAGCACACAGCTCAGTTGATCGTGAACGAACAATTCACGAAGGAAACCAAAAACTGAAGCAAGAAAATGTTGAATTGAGAGTGAAATACGAAAAAGAGACTTTGGAAAACAAAATCAAAACTCTTGAAATGCAGAACGAGATACAAACACTCAAACATGACAATGAAATTGCTAAATTGAAGGCGAAACAGGAGAAGAACGAAGAGAAGGTCGTTGTAAGCTTGACTGAAAATGCTTTGAAAGAAGAAAACCAAGCTCTCAAGAACGAGATACAAACACTCAAACATGACAATGAAATTGCTAAATTGAAGGCGCAGCAGGAAAACAAAAATAATGGAAGTCAAATGGCAAAAGAAATCGAAGCACTCAAAATTCAGAATCAAGCTTTCGAGAAAAAAGTGGCTGAAGCTGATCTGATAAATGAATTCGAAGACCTTAAACAGGAAATGGGCGGCTTGAAAGCCCAAAATGGCAAATTGAAAAATGACTTTCAAGCCCTTGAAAATAAGATGGGCGGCTTGAAAACTCAAAATGGCAAATTGGAAAAAGACTTTCAAGCCCTTGAAAATGAGATGGGCGGCTTGAAAGCTCAAAATGGGAAATTGGAAAATGACTTTCAAGCCCTTGAAAATGAGATGGGCGGCTTGAAAGCTCAAAATGGCGAATTAGAAAAGGAAGTTCAAGCCCTTAAAAATGGAATAGAAGGCTTGAAAGTTGAGTTGAAAGATCAAATGCAAACTCAAAAAGGCAAGCTGGAAAATGAAGTTCAAGCCCTGAGAAATGATTTCGAACATTTGAAAACAGATTTTAATCGCCGGTTTTTCGAAGGAGCAGAAAAGTTTTTGTTGAATTACAATACAGGGAGAGAAGATTTTTTCGGTGATGATTATAAATTGTGGTATGAAGATATGTCACGTTCGATGGAAAATCGTAAACAATATGTCGATCAAAAGTTTGTTTTGATTCGTAAAGACGTGAAAAAGTATCGCAAAGAATTGTTTTTTGGACCAAAGGCAAAAGGAGTTCAATACAATGAAAAAGATTTTGACTTAATAGTTGAAGGATTGGAAAAAAGATTACCGAAAAATGTAAATGTTTTTCTTCTTCATCCAAATGATTGGAAGAAGTGTTCGAAGATGGAATTTTTCGGAAATTTTGAAGAGGTTTATTGGTGGAGATATGAAGACATTCCTCAAGATTATTATTTTGGTGGAGAATACTCTGTTATTATGCTTGCCCAATTTGAGTAAAGAAGGACGTACCTTTTTCACATAAGATAATCCCTGGGGGTTATGCAAGACCTAAGACTTTTTGACTTAGATTTGACAAACGAGAAAAATAAAGTACATCGATATCACGGAAATAATGGTTTTACATTGATGGAAAGGTGCAAACATTTTATTTCAAGACTAAATTTTATAATTTTTCCAAAATCCAGATAATATATTTTATGAGAATATTTATGATAAAATTGGCAAAAAAAATAAGAATAAGGTAAGAATACCATCATCATGGATCTTAGCCTAAGAATGCCATGAACATCGGTATTTTTTAGTCGGTATATGTTACACTTTTGAAAAAAACGTGCATTTTTGCAAATGCAAAATGCAAAATTCTTAAAAAGGCTGCAAAGAAACTGACGTCTTTAAGGGTGAGAGAATACTGCCGCTGAGCAGTATTTTTCGTTTGATTTGTTTTATGTTCCTTTTGTATTATAGCATTTTCATTTTCTCTAGGTTAATTGGTTCATAATTATATTTTAAATCTCGCTTTTGTTGTGTATTTTGTTTTGTCTTAGAAATTATACATCATTTGTTTGTTACTCCCGTGAGAGTTTTTGTCTATTTGTTCTTATAAGGCGAGACCAATTTAATTTGTTGTTCTACGGGCAGATCGTTAGCAAAATATGGGTCGGTCGGTCGGTCGGTAAAATAAAAACAAATTTTTCATTTATCAGGGTTGGTAAGGTACCGAAAATGTTTTCCAAGAAATATCTGGTTAAAAAATTCACTTTTTTATCTTCGATGAATATCATAATAAAATCTTAGTGTATGGAATGCTTGATTTTCTAAATTTTTCAATTTCTTAAATTAATCTTCAGCTTTATTCAAATTTGATTCTTACAAATAACTAGTGTGTATATTGTAGAACAACAAATTAAATTGGTCTCGCCTAAGTAATAAAATGTGTAGGAAATAAGAGAATTTTCGATCTCTATTTTTCTTCAAATTTTCATCTTTCATTTTCAAATTTTCGGAAATTCTAAAAATACTATTTTATAAAGCCACTCGAAATTGTCTCTCCAACGATGTATTATCTTTCATTAGATCTCTTTTTCCTCGAAAGCAATGTTTGAAAAAGTACAGACTGCAAATTATTTCAGAATAGACTTTTGTAAGTAATATTTCTTACTTTTTGATCCGTCTCTTTAGTTGTTGAGCATCGAGCAGAGAGAGAGGCATCAAGTACCAATTTGGGAATCTTTGGTTTAACCTAGACTGCTTGCATCCACAAACGGATTCGTGCTCCTCATAGGGGATGCTTGATAAGTGATATTTCCTTTGTCTAGAAATTTGCCATTAAAGACATTTTTAGCTGGTGAGGGCTTACAAATATAAGATTACGTATTGTTTAATTTCTCTGTGAAGCACCAAATCATCGTTTTGTTGTTTTTCTTCCTCCTTTTTTGTGTTATATTGAGATTTTGTAAAATATGAGAAATGAGATTTATCAACACAGACTCTATCCGCCGCGAAACATATTACGTTTACGTTTTATATAATATACAAACTATGTTATATCATAATAACATATTATACGGACGATAGCATCATCTAAGTTCGAACATGATTCTGAGTAGAGGGTTCGTTGTTGCGTGTGTTTAACACAATGATTGTTTTTACAACAGACAATAGTGAAGTTAAGTTAATCGGTAAAATCACGACGATAACCGAACATTTAACAGGCTAGTGACTTTCAACCAATCAGATTTCGTATTTTCACTAGACTATTACATTTTTCGTATGTCGTCGTGATTATCCTGGTATGCTTAACCTCAATATTATGATTAAAAAGCATTAACTTTCTTTACAATTTTCATGACGTTACTATATGTACTCATTAATCAAAGAAAGAGATTAGCACGCTCATAAAACAAACTTAATAACGACAATACAGATCTATTTCATCATGCAAATATCTAATCGCTATATATTGAAGCTATTATTGAGCTCAGCAGTCCAACGAGCATAATGCTTATTCTTTTATTTTGTTTTAGAACTTCATAATTAAATACACTTCTATCTGTTTAATCAACTCAAAGTAACGTCATCATGATGGAGTTTTTTAAGTTGATGGAGTGTTTTTAAATTGATGGAGTGTTTTTAAGTTGATTTTGTGTCTTTTGGTTTTTACTTGCAGTGTAGTATTTTGTTTATTGGTAGTATCTACACACAGTTCTCGAAAGCCCTTTTGAAATATACTTTAAGTAGATTAATTTTCATGTTGACTTTTTTTCACGAATCTGGAATCTAAAAATTTCGCAAGGATCAAAGTTCGCGAATCAGCCCTGTTTTCTTTAATTTCTTTTGAGGTTTTGGGAAAAATTAGGATTTCAAATATTTCGCGTGGACTAAATTTCGCAAAAATCGCCAAGATTAATCCACGTTAAATTTACTCCACTGAAAGCAAATTTCATAAGAGCTTTCGCAAATTAAACTATACTTTAGGGCAAGTTAAGCAAAATGAATGAAGCACACAGCTCAGCTGATCGTGAACGAACAATTCACGAAGGAAACCGAAGCAAGAAATTGCTGAATTGAGAGTGAAATATGAAAAAGAGACTTTGGAAAACAAAATCAAAACTCTTGAAATGCAGAATGAGATACAGACACTCAAACATAACAGTGAGATTGCTAAATTGAAGGCAAAGCAGGAGAAAAACGAAGATAAGGTCTTTGTAAGCTTGATTGAAAGTGCTTTAAAAGAAGAAAACCAAGCTCTCAAGAACGAGATACAAACACTCAAACATGACAATGAAATTGCTAAATATAAGGCGCAGCAGGAAAACAAAAATAATGGAAGTCAAATGGCAATAGAAATCGAAACACTCAAAATTAAGAATCAAGCTCTCGAGAAAACAGTCGCTGAAGCTGGTCTGAAAAATGAATTCAAAGCCCTTGAAAATGAGATGGGCGGCTTGAAAGCTCAAAATGACAAATTAGAAAAGGAAGTTCAAGCCCTTAAAAATGGAATAGAAGGCTTGAAAGTTGAGTTGAAAGATCAAACCCAAACTCAAAAAGCCAAGCTGGAAAATGAAGTTCAAGCCCTGAGAAATCATTTTGAACATTTGAAAACAAAAGTTAATAAAAAACAAGAAACTGAAGGTGCTCAAAAAGCTGTGCAAGAAAAAGTCCAGAAGCCTTTGGGCAATATACCTGACCGGTTTTTCGAAGGAGCAGAAAAGTTTTTAACGAATTACAATAGAGGGAGAGAAGACTTTATCGGTGAAAATTACAAATTGTGGTATGAAGATATGTCACGTTTGATGAAGAATCGTAAACAATATGTCGATCAAAAGTTTGTTTTGATTCGTAAAGACGTGAAAAGGTATCACGAATATTTGTATTTTGGATCAAAGGCAAAAGACGTTAAATACAATGAACAAGATTATGATCTAATAGTTGAAGGATTGGAAAAAAGATTACCGAAAAATGTAAATGTTTTTCTTCTTCATCCAAATGATTGGAAGAAGTGTTCGAAGATGGAATTTTTCGGAAATTTTGAAGAGGTTAATTGGTGGAGATATGAAAACATTCCTCAAGATTATTATTTTGGTGGAGAATACTCTGTTATTATGCTTGCCCAATTTGAGTAAAGAATGACGTACTTTTTTATATAAGATAAACCCTAGGGGTGTCATGCAAGATCAAAATACTTTTGACTTAGATTTGACAAACGAGAAAATTAAAATACATCGATTTCACGGAAATAATGGTTTTACATGGTGGAAAGGTGCAAACATATCATTTCAAGAAAAAATTTCATTCTTTTTCCAAAACCCAGATAATATATTTTATAAGAATATTTATGATAAAATTGGCAAAATAAATAAAGAATAAGGTAAGATACCAACATCATGGAATTCGACCTAAGAATACCATGAACCTTTATTAAAGTCGGTGTTTTTTTACACTTTTGGCAAAAACGTGCATTTTCTAAAAATAGGTTTTTAAAAATAAAAACAAAATGGTCGGAAAAAGATTGATTATTCGATTCCATTTCTCCCGAGCCATTTAGAGGTACTAAACCAGGTATAACCTCCCAAAGTTTGGAGGAATTCAATTTTATCTTTTATCATTTTTTTCAATTTCACTCAATTTTTTTATCTAGGTATTTTTAATTGATAAACATAAAACAAATCAATGCTACGAACAATAATACTTAAAAAGGCTGTAAAGAAACTGACGGCTATAAGGTTGAGATATTACTGCCGCTGAGCAGTATTTTTTGTTTGATTTGTTTTATGTTCCTTTTGTATTAAAGCATTTTCATTTTCTCTAGGTTAATTGGTTCGTAATTATATTTTATGTTGCTTTTGTTGTGTGTTAATTGTCTTAGAAATCATGTATCATTTGAATAGCATATTAATGTTTTGTTACTCCCGTGAGAGTTTTTGTCTATTTGTTCTTATAAGTCATAAAATGTGTGGGAAATAAGAGAATTTTCGATCTCCATTTTTTCTTCAATTTTCATCTTCAATTATATTTTATCTCTTTTGTTGTGTATTAATTGTCTTAGAAATTATACATCATTTGAACATCATATTAATGTTTTGTTACTCCCGTGAGAGTTTTTGTCTATTTGTTCTTATAAGTAATAAAATGTAGGAAATTTGAGAATATTCGATCTCCATTTTTTCTTCAATTTTCATCTTCAATTATATTTTATCTCTTTTGTTGTGTATTAATTGTCTTAGAAATTATACATCATTTGAATATCATATTAATGTTTTGTTACTCCCGTGAGAGTTCTTGTGTATTGTTCTTATAAGTAATAAAATGTGTAGGAAATTAGAAAATGTTCAGCAGAACAAATCTTCATTGTCTTCTTCAATTATATTTTATCTCTTTTGTTGTGTATTAATTGTCTTAGAAATCATACATCACTTGAATTAGGAAATTTTCGATCTCCATTTTTTCTTTGATTTCATCTTCATTTAGAGCTAAATTTTAGCTCATGTTGATTTTGCATTCAGCATATCACACGCCCGACAGCATATGACGCGACGGGTTAAAACTGTACGCCCGCTTCTACTCCGCCCAGTTCCTTGGACTTCGACTAGCAGAGTTTGAGTTCAGACACTTAGTTCAGTTCACCTTCTCATCCAATCAACACAAGATTTTTTGAAATAATAATTGATAGTAAAAATGGCTTCTTCATAAATCAACTTGACGACCGCACCTGGAATTCTACCCATCTATACACTTGCTTCTTCTGCAAATTTCCACCACCCTTGTTGAGCTTGAAATGTCTGAACTTTTGGTAAATTGATAAATTCAGGGACAAAGTAGTATAAGTAGGTTAACATGCCTCAATATCGCCCTAAAAATAAGAACATGATAAGAACAAATTGAGCGAATCCGAGCCTAAACAAAAATTTAAAAATCTACGGGCTCTTATAAACAAAGGGTATATGTAAATATTTGGAGTGCCAATTAGAATTTGTTATCTAACCATCGTTGTACCATAGACATATGAATGCATATGTCTATATGCTTGTAACCTACGGTATTAGCTGTTTGTTTTTTCATTTCATGATGGTATTCTTTTTTGCGAAAGTCATCCTGGATACATAGTGTTGACTACAGCGTGTTTTTTATGTGTGTATCATTACGGTTTTTTGCATTTTAATGTTAGGCGTTCAAACTTTCACGAAAAAATATTTTTGAGATTTTCGCAAGTTTTGGGCTTATTTGCAAAATCAGATTCTCAACTCTCAATAGAATAATTTGTAAAACTTTAAACTTGCAAAGAATTCTTTACGAAAGTCGTTGAATTATTAGCATATCTTTAGCCCTAAGATTCCTCTTAAAGGCCACACAAACGTTTTCATATTATCACAGTCAATATTGATTTAAAACTTTTCACTTTTTTCCCAGATAATCGCGAAAAATATTTTTCTCTTCAATTTTTCGAAAGTTATAGTCATAAATCTTCTTTATGCCTGCTAGTAAAGAATATAGCTTCAATCTTGTTATCACAAGTTAATTTTCTTGAGAAGGGATAACTGAATAATTGAGGTTTTTGGTTTGGCTTCCAGGCTCTATAGTTTTGAATAAAATGTTCAGTTCTTTTCATTTGTCTAACTATCTTCGGAATTCCAAATTATGATATTCGCTAGAAGGGTACTTTGAAGTTCTCTTATTTTCTTGCTAAAGTGAAACATTGTTCCATTTGATATCTCATATTTTGAAAATAGTTAAACTAGAATAGTTTTCTAGCGAAATTCCCACAGTACCATAGCAGATAGAAGGAATCTACGAGGCAAATAAAAGCATTAAACCATCTAATCCTTATTAAAAGTTTTTAAAATTTTTTTCTCCATAGGACAAAATAAAAAATGAATGAAGCACACAGCTCAGTTGATCGTGAACCAACTATTCACGAAGAACACCGAAAACTGAAGCAAGAAAATGCTGCATTGAGAGCGAAATATGAAAAAGAGACTTTGGAAAACAAAATCAAAACTCTTGAAATGCAAAACGAGATACAAACACTCAAACATGGCAATGAAATTGCTAAATTGAAGGCGAAACAGGAGAAAAACGAAGAGAAGGTCGTTGTAAGCTCGATTGAACATGCTTTGAAAGAAGAAAACCAAGCTCTCAAGAACGAGATACAAACACTCAAACATGACAATGAAATTGCTAGATTGAAGGCGCAGCAGGAAAACGAAAATAATGGAAGTCAAATGGCAAAAGAAATCGAAACACTTAAAATTCAGAATCAATCTCTCGAGAAAACAGTCGGTGAAGCTGATCTGAAGAATGAATTCGAAGCCCTTAAACAGGAAATGGGCGGCTTGAAAGCTCAAAATGGCAAATTGGAAAATGACTTTCAAACCCTTGAAAATGAGATGGGCGGCTTGAAAGCTCAAAATGGCAAATTGGAAAATGAGTTTCAAGCCCTTGAAAATGAGATGGGCAGCTTGAAGGCTCAAAATGGTAAATTAGAAAAGGAAGTTCAAGCTTTTAAAAATGGAATAGAAGGCTTGAAAGTTGAGTTGAAAGATCAAACGCAAACTCAAAAAGGCAAACTGGAACATGAAGTGCAAGCCCTGAGAAATGATTTCGAACATATGAAAACAGAAGTTAATCAAAAACAAGAAATTGAAGGTGCAGAAAAAGCTGTGCAAGAAAAAGTCCAGAAGCCTTTGGGCAATATACCTGACCGGTTTTTCGAAGGAGCTGAAAGGTTTTTGGTGAATTACAATACAGGGAGAGGAGACTTTGTCGGTGAAAATTACAAATTGTGGTATGAAGATATGTCACGTTCGATGGAGAATGGAAAACAATATGTCGATCAAAAGTTTATTTTGATTCGTAAGGACGTGAAAAAGTATCACGAACATTTGTTTTTTGGATCAAAGGCAAAAGACTCTAAATACGATGAACAAGATTTTGATCTAATAGTTGAAGGATTGGAAAAAAGATTACCGAGAAATGCAAATGTGTTTCTTCTTCATCCAAACGATTTGAAGAAGTGTTCGAAGATGGAATTTTACGGACGTAGTCTTAAGGTTAATTGGTGGAGATATGAAAACATTCCTCAAGATTATTATTTTGGTGGAGAATACTCTGTTATTATGCTTGCTCAATTGGAGTAAAGAATGACGTACCTGTTTCACATAAGATAAACCCTAGGGGTTATGCAAGATCAAAATTCTTTTGACTTAGATTTGACAAACAAGAAAAATTAAAATACATCGATATCATGGAAATAATGGTTTTACATGGTGGAAAGGTGCAAACATTTCATTTCAAGACAAAATTTCATACTTTTTCCAAAACCCAGATAATATATTTTATGAGAATATTTATGATAAAATTGGCAAAATAAATAAAGAATAAGGTAAGAATTCCATCATCATGGAACTTAACCTAAGAATGCCATGAACATTAGTATTTTAGTCGTTATTTTTTACACTTTTGGCAAAAACGTGCATAAAAAAAAGGGTTTTATAAATAAAAATAAAATGCGCTTTTTAATAATTGAATATCAGGAGATCGGAAAAAGATTGATTATTCCATTCCATTTCTTCCGAGCCATTTAGAGCTACTAAACCAGTACTTATAACCTCTCAAAGTTAAGAGGAATTCAATTTTATCTTTTATCATTTATTCAATTTCATTGCAATTTTTTCGATAGGTATTTCTAATTGATAAACATAAAACAAATCAATGCTACGAACTAAAACACTTAAAAAGGCTGTAAAGAAACTGACGTCTATAAGGGTGAGATGTTACCGCCGATGAGCAGTAGTTTTCGTTTGATTTGTTTTATGTTCTTTTTGCATTATAGAATTTTCATTTTCTCTCAGGTTAATTGGTTCATAATTATATTTCATGTCTCTTTTGTTGTGTATTAATTGTCTTAGAAATTAAACATCATTTGAATATCATATTAATATTTTGTTACTCTCGTGAGAGTTCTTGTGTATTGTTCTTATAAGTAATAAAATGTGTAGGAAATTAGAAAATGTTCAGCAGAACAAATCTTCATTGTCTTCTTCAATTTTCATCTTCATTTTCAATTTTTCAGGAAATTCTAGAAACATTATTTTATGAAGCCGCTCGAAATTGTCTATCCAACGAGGTATTCTCTTTCATTAGATCTCTTTTCCTCAAAAACAATGTTTGAAAAAGTCCAGACTAGTCTAGTAAACTAGTCGGTTATTACTTATAACCTGTCAATCAAATAATGTAAACACTAATTAAATATTCAGCGCGCGTGAGAGAAAAGGAAAATAACCGGGAGTTTCTAAACATCGACCAGAAATGGCGACCACGACCAGCGACCACGACCGGCGACCAGATAAAGTTGGGTTATCGAGTTTTTCCTCTTTCCCCACCGTAGAGTCTTTCTCTTATGATCATTTATTTATCGAATTGAAGAGTAAAGCTCACCCCTGTCTCACCTACAGTGATTATAAAGCCACGTGCAAAATGTATAGAGCAGCCATTTCAACGCTCTTGGAGCTTGAATAGAGTGTCAATTTCTATCCTTTTGTATTTTCGGCATCAAATTAATTAGTGACAAAATTTTTGCTGGAATTTATTTACGAAGCTTTATATTTGGTCATCAGATCATTATTTTTTCAAAATAAGTCATTTTGACTATGTAAGGACAATAGAATAATTGATGAGATTGAAATCTCTAAAACTGGCCTTCCCAGCTTTTTCCTACCTGACAATTTTTATCTATTCATACTAAAGGCATCTCATTCGGTACAATTAAAATATTTGATGTAATAAAGTTTACAGGCATCACACTTAATTGCCCTGTCAATATTTTTGTCAAAAAGTGTCACTTTGTCTAGAAAATGACTGGTAACGTCAAAAGTCACTTTTAGTATTCTCTAGCTATAGAGTAATTCTCAGCCACATGCTCAGTGGTTTATTTGAAAGCCACATCAGAACTCGATTTGGACGTTCTCGACGGTGGAGAGAGCAGGTAAACTCGGTAACCCAAATTTATCTGGTCGCCGGTCGTGGTCGCTGGTCGTGGTCACCATTTTTGGTCGACGTTTAGAAACTCCCAAAATAACCGACTAGAAGCTACTTCTAACGCCTTTTTTTCTTCACCTAAAATCGTAAGGAGAGACATACAGATTTCTGTATGTCTGACCCGTGCGGGATTGCATTTATTTTTTTTTTCTGTTTATTGCGTTTTTAGAAATGCTCATTTATTTATATGTTCCCATGTTCAATGTTACTATGAAATATCATTCAAAAAAAAGTTGGATGGATTCTCAAAAACCTAAAAACAGTTGTAAAATTAAACAACGTTTTTCGAGGGAAGTAGCTTCTAGTCGTTGAAATTCAGAAAAGAGACGCAACTTCACCCCTTCGATTCTTTTTATTTGGAACTTGATTTTTTGTATATGGGTCTATTTCCAACGACTAGTTTACTAGTCTAGTCCAGACTGGCAATTTTTTTCGGAATAGACTTTATCAAGTAGAATTTCCACTTTTCGTATGTTGAATAAGTACTTTGGCTTCTTGCATTCTTACAGGGATATGATAAGCGTACGCTGCAGAATTTTATGTTTAATTTTTTAATCTCATCCATGAATTGGACCTTTTTGTGTCTTTCTATTTTCTAATTTGCATTTTTGTCAAGATGTAGTAGTTTTTGCTGCCTTTAGGTTTATTTTTACTTTTATTTCTATTTTTTCGCCGACCGACCCTGTCAAAATGTTTAGAGCGACATTTATAGTAAAATTGTTGATGAAAGGTTCCCTCCTCTACCGGTCACTAACAAGTTTAGTTTCAACAGCGACTCTACAATTTATATCTTATTTTTGGTTAAAGACTACCTTTTTATACAAATATTTCTAGGCAAGTATTTAAAGGCCTTGAAATTTGCACAATATGAAATTAACACGAATTCTTCTGCTTTTTCAAGGAAACAGCGGCTGGTTTTAATTAAGGGTGTTTTTATTAACACGAAATTTTTCAAAATGAGTAATATTCGTGTAATAAGGTAGACTGCGCACATCACCGAAATCGATTTTGATATAGTGTAAGAAATTTCCGTCCGAGATTTACCCCGTCCTTGTGTTTTGAGGGTTATATTTTACCGGCTGAACATGATTCACTTGGCAAGTTAATGTACCTTTGCCCAAACCAACCATGCCATGTGAGGAGAATTGGGTAGACAGAAACTCAAGAAGCCTGCCAGTGACTAGGTATCGATTCAACAACACACTGTGGAAAATACGAGAGTGCGTTAGCCTTTTTCTTTAGTGGTTTACGCCTGATTATCGAACTTGATCCGAACACTGTGTCAGTGTCTCGCTGCTGGCAGGAAGTATAAACATAGCAATATATACTAACAATTAAACTCCTAGACATAGATTTTTAAAGCCCGAAGGGCTAGATATCATGCTTTTGCTGAAAAAGTGTGCCGAGGTAAGGTAGGAAATCCTACCTAAGTCACGTGACATTAGAATAGAATTTCAGCACTTGACCAATCAGAAGCTTCGCGGGTTTTCGAAAACAATAGCAGCAATATTTTTTACGAGATTCACTTTTTTTTGCTTGGAAGAGCTTTAAAGCACTCCATCTAGCCCTTCGGGCTTTATAAATATATGCTAAACACAGAACCTGGCATTCTCTGTAAAAGAGAAGTTGTTCATCCTTTTTTGGCTTTTTTGAACCTCGATGTTCCTTTAAAATTGTTTTTAGATCCTATAATAGACTTACCTCAACGCGTCAGTCATCGGCAAAGTCTCAGCTGCATCCACAAGCTTTTTTAGTGCTTCATGAACGTCTTGAGGGTTATACCATAGCATGGTCGGCCATTTTGTTGTCAAGTAAGGTTTTTGGTTAGTAACACGGCCCTGTGGACTACCACCGCTGCTAACACCGTGTGCGTCGTAAACTTCTTTCCAGAGAAGATCCCAAGCAGCTACAAAAAAATAAAAAATAAAATAAAAATTTTATTCTACGTTTCTGAGGAAAATTTTGGTAAAAGTAAATTAAATTGATTTTGATGAAGATTTAAATTTAAACCCTTTCGACCGTTCAATTTCAAAGTTTATGTGTTTAGTTACTGAAAAATTCTCTTAATCATGACTATTGCGATTGCCCGAAATTTAAAGTAAAAAATTGATAGGTCGATTTTTAACGCGTTTTCATCCTTAAAGTAACTCTTTTATTCAATTGAGCATAACTTTGGATCTAATGAACCAAATTTATTAAATGACCCATCAAAATTTAAGTCTATCTTTCTTCTTTCCAATGAAATAGGAATGGTTCTTATAACATTTTTAGATTTTGAGAATATTTGTTTCAAAGAGAGAAACTTTTTTGTGGCGCACCCGATATTTGAGTTTCTACTTTTTCAAAATAAATTTGCTACTATTGTTTTACTTGTATAATAACTAGTAATGGTCTAAGCCGAATAAACCTATTTAAAATTTCAAGCTCCATCTTATTTCAGTTACAATATCGGTAGAAATTTCATCGGCAAAAAGCGACAAAAAAAAGTCGCGTCGCTTGGTGACAATTTTTTTAGCAAAATATTTTGCCCACAAATAATTTTTAGACAATTTTGGTTAATTTTTGACCGACGATTTTTCTATTGATCAAGTATTCTAAAATTTATTAAGACAATGAGTTTCAACGTTTTTATCTTATATAAAATCAGTATAATTAAAATTTGCGCCTTCCATAAGTTTTTTACTTGTTTGTTTATGTTTGAATTTGTGGTCTATTATGCTAGAATACACTCACCTAAACTGACTCCTTTCTTGTCGTTATACCGTCTTTTGATATAATTATGCATCCAATCATATCGATCGATTTTCTCATTTCCTCGATACGTCATTTCGTATAATAATTCGAAGTTAATCGGGTTTTGATCGATTCCTTCGGGCGTTGAACCGATACCAACCATCTGGTCTGCATAATTGATGCGTGTCGATTGGATGCCTGTTGTATTAAATAAATCGATATTATGTATAGCCATATATGCTACAGCAGTGTACTCGCTCTAATTCGAACCTCCATTAATCGAATCTTTCTTTAATTCGAAAAAACTATTTGGTCTTTTGAAGATCGAATTAGAGAGAGAGTCGACTGTAGGTTGTTACACAAGCGAACTTTTCTGAAATTTTGTTCTAAACTTTCTGGTCATAAAGCTTTTATAATCCTAATCATTCAGAAGGTTGGCATGATTTATTAAGTGTTGGGTACATCTTCACTACACAGCCTCAGAAAATGTCGAGATCCCTTTTTTTTGTTTACAAGATTGATAGATAACTAAGCATCCTCTATAGAGCTTTTCATAAATTACGTTATGAACATCACTTGCCTCGTTTTGAAATTATTGTCATGGTGATTAACTACCAGTGGATTACTTTCTATTTATAAAAAAATCACTTAATGTCTCGAGGGACATAATCACCATGGTGATTGTTTGAATACTAGGCAAGTGATGTTCGTGACGTAATTTATGAAAAGGTATTATTTTGTGATTTTCAGGATAATTTTCATATAAAAACTAGTAGCTACAATACTGGCCACAATATTTGGCACAAAAGGAATTTTCTCCGAATTTTATAATTGCATATGATACTTAGGTGCTTTCAATTACAGCTGATAAGTAAGAGTTTTAACATGAGACTTAAGACTTTAAGACCTTAGGATCTCGGGATTCAAAAGCCTAAAATTGTTTCAATAAGGCTGGGAATATAGCCTAGACACCATTATCGTCTCCAATATCAAAATCCATAACGGAATAAAGTGGAGTTACTCTGAAAAACGTTAAAATACACTAAAATCTCAATACAGTATCTCAGTGTTTTGACCACGATTGTAGAACTATCCAACTTACCATCAATAACATCTTGGCTTGATCCATACAACCGCGTATTGCCGCCGTAATTCTCTAACATACACCATAAGAACGGATGTCCAAAATAGCCTTTGGTACGCTTGTAAATCGGTAAATTCAGAGGCTAAATCGAGAAGCACTAAACGACCAAGTGGAACGGCTGAAATATAGAAGAAAAAATTAATCAGTATTTATGTTTTGCGGAAATAATTTTCCTTAATCTTATGAACCAGATTCAACAACAAAAACTGGTAGCTTTTCTACAATTCTTCAAGACTTCATAGCTACTCAGTTAAAGTGCATATCGTATACATTCTTTGATGTTTTTCATATAGATTTTGGATAAATATTAAGTAAGCTTTGCAAAGAGCATAATAATCGCACCGATCATAAAGATAAACAGTTACTTTCACTTTCACTTTCACTTTCACTTTCACTTTCACTTTCACTTTCAAGAAAAAGACAACGTGGTTAAGAATATTTTTAATGAAAAATCAGGTCAGATCTTTAAATACACCATATATTAGAGGAGAGCGGGATGCAGAATGGATGTCACAAGATCAGAGTATTTCTATTTCATAGACGTCCCGGAAAACTCGTTCATCTTATGTCCGTAAGGTCCAAAATCTAACGTCCGAAAAACGTCTGTGAACATCGGAGATGAATGTTAGATAAACGTTGAAGCAACGTCGTGTGGCAAGTCAAACAATATAAAAATATCAACACAAAATACCTGTTAACCAAGCTTGTATTAAATCATCTTTCCAAAATCCAGACAAAAATTGCCATGCTTGCATCAACCAAATCGCATTCGGGTCTGCAGTTTTCATCGTATCATAAATGGCGGCACTAATACCGGACACATATTTAGGGTCTGAACTCGGTGGAGACATCTCGTTAAAGACGTCGCCGTTATAGACATGATCTGTACTGTCATATATCTCGATTTGTTTTTGAATGAAAGCGACGCCAACTTTCTAAAAATCAATCATATGATTCAAATCTTAAGACAGTGATTTTTCCGTTCTGTATCCTATCTATTCTGAGTCCTGCGCTGTTTTAGACAGGAGACCCGTCCTGTATTTTTATTATCTGATATATAAAGGACAGGTACGAGCTGTGAGGCAGATTTCTGCCTGAAAAAATCTACAGTGGAAAATTCAGAAATTTAGCGCTGTCCTCACTTACTAACATAAAAACCAAATTTCGGAATTTGTGTTTTCTCTAAGAAAGTTTGACCAGTGAAAGAATACCAGTTTTTGATTGGCTGTGTTTTCAACCGTCATTAGGATCTGGGAAATTCAAACTCAACCCAAACCATGCTATATATTTCGCCATCAGTATATAAAATAAGAAATCACAGCGTGAATCTCCAGGCTAGTGCTGTTTACGTGGGTTGTGTATTCAACTGAGTCACGACGTACACAAAGGTTAGTTAAGATTTTTATTGCCTACAGGATTGAAAAACTTGGTCCAGGGTATATAAAGCTCAGTGAATCCAAGCCACGATAAACTTCCTAAACATATAACTAATCATACCTTGAAAAGTGGGTCCAAAGGATCCAGCAAAGCAGTCCGGTATATTTTGATGCGTTCGCCTCTCTAAGGAAAATTTAATTTTCATTTGGGAATTAAAATGACTGTGTTAAGATGAAAAAAAAAAATGATTAAAATGTTACGAAAAATCGTTTAATGAAAGAAGGAGAGTGAACAATAATGTCATTAATGCGGACAAGGCTAGAACATGAGAAATCAATGAAAATATAGGTCGTTGGTTATCCAGTGTCTATAATAAATTCTTGGTTTAAGTTATAGTGCATTAAAAGAACATCAATTCACAAAAATGCAAGATAAGGTATATGTTGCTGATAAATCATGGATGTATATTTGGAACCTAAAAGTAAGAATATATACGTGGTTGGTGTAAACCAAAATATTTCTCAGACATGCAACATTTTTTCGAAGAAATAATAGTATACTTTTTAATGTTTTAGGTTTTCGAAGAATTAAATTGGACACACGAGTCGGGGAAAGTATCAATGAAGCATGTATCTTGGCGAATATCAAGTTGGTGTAAAACTCTGATGTTACAGATGTCGGTTATTTGGGGATGAGCTGGAGTTTTTACAACATACTTCACTAATTGGTCATTTAAAATGATAGAGATGACGCGTTCTTTAGAAAAAGTAATAAGATTCTTTTATTACATCTTAACGACCAACCAAATCAAATAAGAGCTTGTAAAAACTCCAGCTTGTCCCGTTATTTGAAGGTTTATATTATCTGTGCATGAGATGAGGTTATAAATCAAAGCTTAATGCTAATATAAACACTTGCGCTGGTTTAGTGACATAAAGATATGGAAACTATCTAATAGACCTTATTAAAATAAAAAACTCCGATAAGGTCTATTGAAAAAGCGTTTGGAAGGTGGAATCATCGAGTTGAAGCCTACAGCAGAATCTCTAATCTTTCCCAGGCAAGAAAAAGTGAAGCCACTTATTTCCCATCCAGAACGCGCCGCAATGATGACGACGGGTTGTAACTAACGGTTCCTTTGTTTTTGAAGACTGCATTTTTTCAATCCGGCGTTTGTGTAAAAACCATGCGCGGGCGTTCTGGATGGGAAGTAGTGGCTTGACTAAATATGCTATTGTGATATAAGAGGCAGTACGCATCTTTCTCTGGTATGTTTTGATGAGGAATGTGATCGTATATGAAAGTCCCGTGTGATAGTGAACGAAGGGTGATAAATTGGATAATATTGACATATTATATATTTATTAGGAGAATTTGTAATGATGAAAAATATTATAATAGCATTATATAGCCAAAATTAGGTGGTTTTAAAGTACTTATTACAAAGTTTTCATAATAATGATTGTATATAAAAATATGACTTCTATCAATTCTTTTGGTATAAAAAATCAAACAAGTGGCATTTTTTATAGATTTTTATGATATATTACCGTGGCTGATTTTAGTTTATTTGCTTTTATCATCAACATGAAAAATGCGAGCAATCTGATTGGCTAAAAACGCGTTCATAAATGCATGCTGTATTTCAAAGTAATCACAGTTATCACACTTTTACTAGTACAATATAGGATATATTGCCTCGCCTAAAGGCTCGGAAAAATAGGATAGTCCTCCACTTGCTAGTGAAGATAGAACTTTCTGTTACATGAAAACACGAAAAAGAAGAAAACAGAGGCAAGTTCATTTTCCAAGAAAACATGGTTGGTCATGATAATGCATGCAAACTTGTTCATGGACTCTGGTGTAATCTTTGGATGTTTTAAACGGTTTTAGATCTTGTAAGGCTGCTTTTCATGGCCCCCCCCCCAGCGGTTTGCGTGATTGCGTGAATGGGTATTTTTGGTTGCGTGAATGCGTGAAAATTGAAAAAATAATGCGTGAATGCGTGAATTAAAAAAACTTGCGTGAACGTGAAAATGTAATTTTCGATTGCGTGAATGCGTGAATCTGGGCTATTTTGTGTGGTGCAACTAAAAAAGTTGAGTACAGTTTTTTTGATTTATAGTGCCTGTGAGTGAACCTTTGTTGACAGACTATCAAAACACACATAATTAACTTACTAAAAAACCTCTTTTTACAAACTCAAATAACTTTCAAAACTACTTTAAACTACATCAAAACATCAGCCACATTAATAAAGGCTCCTTTCCAGCGGCCATTTTGTTTAGAAATGAACTGGCCAATCAGATGCACTCTCATATGCAGGGACAAATATGCCTGCAGACGAGTTAGTTGGACCAAGCTGTAAACCAGAGATAAGATTATAAACCTAGGCGGTGAAATAGTTTACGATCTGAATCATGGTGTCAGCCCCCCCCCCCCCCCAGAAATCTGAAGGGCACCTAGGCCAGGTTAGTAGAGGGATGGCTAATGCCTTGCAATTCTGTGGGGTTACCTATTCATTAAGGGTACCTAGCTGTCTTGATGGAGGCTCTGAGGGCTGGTTATATTTTCCAAATCGAATATTTCAAAATATTTCAAATTATTGAATTTTTTTACCCCAGCACCTAGTTTCCCATCCAATTTCTCTTTCGTTTCCCCCATCACGCCATCTTTGCTATATTTTTCTAATGTGGTTGTTTTGATTTACAGTCGCCATCTTTATAGCATAACAACAAATTTTTTTGGCTGAATGGGGGTACCTAACTCAAAGCAATTTCTCAAGGGGACCTAAATTGCTGGGGGCACCATGCTCAATGGGGGCACCTGAAAAGTGGGCTGAAACCATGACTGAATATCCAGGCTATGAAAACATCTTCTCGACTTGCTAAGGTTTAGGTACACCCCTTTCTTGCTGACTTAATAGAAAAATTTATAGAAAATTAACTATATCAGAAAAATTGATGATTATAATTTTTCACAACTTTGTTTTATTTTAAAGTATTTTTAGAAAATTAGTAAAAAAAGATATCAAAATGCATCAAATTTATAAAAATTCGATAAAAATAACAACATGTTTTTTATAACAACAAATTCCATACTAATTAAAAATAGTCAATTAAAATTTTAAATCGGAATAATCAGACTTTTAAAAAAAAACTAAAGAGTATGTTGTGCCCACTTTTGTAATAATTGCGCCAATTCGTAATACCTGCGCTAATTTGTAATATCCGATTTGCGCAGAAATGTATTATTTCCCTGCACTTTTTTGTGATTTGGAATTTTTTTGTATATCGAATGCATATTCTAGTTTTTTCAGGCAGAAATCAAGCTTGCAAATAAAAACCTATCCCTACAACCGTCGTTTTAGTTAAGATTCCACTTCTAACATTAAAGTTCAACTACCATTGCCATTCAATGAGAAGTTGAAATAATGACCTTCATAAAGTAAGGTCTCGTGTAAGTTATAGCATATTTCGAAATTTGAAAATTACGATAATTTTTAAATCGCATTAGCCGACAGAAAATGACCAAACAAATGACTGAACATGAAGAGTACTATGATGTAGTTTCTTACCTGATTTGTAACCTAATTGTTTTTTCCCTCGTTTTCGCGACAAACCGCAAAAACTGATTATAACGTTATAATCGACCACGTCATAAAAACTAAAAATTGGATCTCTTAAGACTGGTTCATCCCATTCCCTTTAAACGTTAACCAAAGATATATCTCACCGAAGTCATCTTCCGTCGAATAGTGCGATAGAGGCAGTTTTCTTAGTAGATTTTTCGTACTTTTAAGAAGAAAAAATTTTCCAATCTCATGCTGAAACAGCGGAAATTTTCCGGAAAAGTCACTAGAATCTTAGTCCAGGAAGTAGAATCTTTCCCTAAACGACGGTAATAAACTGTGCCTACTAACCTGCTTACTAGTCGTGTTTCATTTTTCGTGCGCGGCGTTTCTCCCTCAACTTCTTGCGCTCCTCAATAGCAACCAGATAACCAATCTCCGCCAAGTGGGCGCCTCGTTGTCGCCCCAACGCCCAATCCCGATTGAAAACATGGATATTAGATTGATAGATATGGTTATACTTCGCAAGAATGGTTTGTGACATTTGTAGAATATCGCCTTCAGGTTTGACCGGGAATGCTTGGTTCTCTTCATTCCAGAGCTTTTCAAAATCCATCAGCCTCGCTTTGAAGATTTTATCATCGTACGGTTTCTTTGAAGCGTAACACTCGAGAAGATATTTAGTAAATGAGGCCCATCTTTGCATGTAATAAGAACTGATCAACCCCGCCCAATTCTTATTGGCATAATCTTCAATCTGCCCGATAGGTCCCCATAACGTGATCTGGTTACGGGCGTTGAATTCGAGGTTTTTCTTTTCCGCCACATCGGCGCCGTACTTTTTGGCACTTTCAATCCAGTTACCAAGCAACGAATAACGATCAGCGGCGAGGACTTGATCCATGTCTTTTAGCCCTTCAATAAGAGCGTTGCTATTAGATACCATTTCAATGTAATTCTTTTTTTGGTAAGCATCAATGAACATTGTATATGTACCAGGAAGCAAATCTTCAATGAAGGTACTCGCAATTTTCGCCAAATCATGCCTGAAATGAAAATGACGTTTTAAAGAAAACTGAATTTATACACAATACAAAACAAAATTTCGCATGATGTCCCCTCTCCCAAATTCTGCTAAAAGAGGCCACTAATGTTTAGTACCTTAAGAGAAGAAATTTTGGCGGGAATCTAATATGGCAGACGAAGGATAATTTTGGCTATTAAATAATGGAAAACCTGTTTTAAGGCCTGAAATAGCTGAGGGAAAAAGTAAAATAATAAGTAGTATAATAATGGCGAGAATTTAATTTGGCGGCCGAAGGAAAATATTAATTTTGGCGGTAACTTGATTAGGCGAATTTGAGCTAAATCCGCCAAACTCTCTTTATTCTATTTATCTAATATAGCAGACGAAGGATAATTTTATAACAATAACAATCTTTTCCCAAGATATTCGGCACCCACCTGATTGAAATCTAGTTTTTTGATTGAAAATCTTATTACTTTCATGATTAAAATAGCTTGCTGAGAAAAAAAAGGCTGAAAATATTTAAGATTGGCGCTCGAGTCCTAAGCAACGCAATGTCATAAGAAAAGGTCAGACTTAACACATAAGAACAATTTTTAAAAACAACGAGGCACAAAAGTGTTGAAAAATAAGAACAATTTAAGAACAATGTTACGCTTGAAATGTTTGAACTTTTGGTAAATTGATAAATTCAGGGTCAAAGTTAGTATAAGAAGGGTAAACATGCCTCAACATCACCCTAAAAATAAGAACATGGTATGAACAATTTGAGACTAAAAGTGCCAATATGAATAAGAACAGCTGAGCTTAAGCAAAAATTTAAAAAACTACTGGTTCTTATAAAAAAGGGTATATGTAAATATTTGGAGTGCCAATTATAAGAGATCCTTGGACCCTATGGTATTAGACAACTCTTTTATAAGAATGCTGTTTTTTTCATTTCATGATGGATATAAGTTTTTGGGTAAGTTATCCTGAAATATTCTTACGGTATATTCTTAGGTTAGGATCCAAACCAGTCTCTACTTGCATATACCTCAAGCAGAGATTTGGCATTTTTGTGAAAGCTTTTAGCATAGCTGGGGCGAAGTTTGCAATTTAAAGGTAAAATGCACCAAAAAATTGGTATTCTTAGGTTCAGTTGTCAAATTCCATGATGGTGTCATTCTTAGCATATTCTTTTTTTCCTTTTGCTAAATTCATCATGAATATTCTTTTAAAAAAAGGTGTATAATGAAACTCGATACGATTGTGAAATGTTTTGAATCCTGAGTGCATTTTTAACTTGTTTTGATATTTTATTTGAATGCAGTGTATGATATTGACAATAGTGTGTTTTATGTGTGTATCACGACTACTTTCATTTTATGTTAGGCGTACAAACTGGGCTTATTCGCAAAATCAGATTCTCAATTATCAATAGAATGGTTTGTAAAGCTTTAAACTTGCAAAAAAATCTTTACAAAAGTCGTTAAATTATTGTAATTTATAAAATTGTAACAAATATTTAATTTTAAGTGAAGAACATAGCATCAGACTTGTTAATCACATGTCAATTTTCTTAAAGGGATAACAGAATAATTGAGGTTTTTGGTTTGGTTTCTAGGCTCTATAGTTTTGAGTAAAATCTTCAGTTTCATTTGTCTAACTATTTTCCGAATTCGAAATTATTGATATTCGGTAGAACGGTACTTTAAAGTTCTCTTGTTTTCTTGTTAAAGTGAAACATTGTTCCATTTAATATCTCAAATTTTGAGAATAGTTAAACTAGAATACACGTTTTTTTTATATAAGGAACACGTTTATAAGGAACTCGAGGCTGAAAATGGTCCAAAAAATAAGGAATTGTTAAGGAACTGCTCAGGTTTAGAAGAAGTTATACTTATAAAGAAGTTAAATATTTTGCGAATCCAAACTTAGCAGCTATGTAAATAAGGAACTCGATAAGGAACTTTGAGGCTGAAATTCTCTGTAAAAATAAGGAACTCCAGGATCAGAGCAAAGTTAAGGTTCCTTATAAAAAAAACGTGTAGTTTTCTAGCGAATTTCCCACAGTACCGTAGCATATAGAAGGATACGAGACAACCATCTAAAAGGTTTTTTAAATTTTGTTTCAATAGGACAAAATAAAAAATGAATGAAGCACACAGCTCAGTTGATCGTGAACGAACTATTCACGAAGGAAACCGAAAACTGAAACAAGAAAATGCTGAATTGAGAGTGAAATATGAAAAAGAGACTTTGGAAAACAAAATCAAAATTCTTGAGATGCAGAACGAGATACAAACACTCAAACATGGCAATGAAATTGCTAAATTGAAGGCGAAACAGGAGAAAAACGAAGAGAAGGTCGGTGTAAGCTTGACTGAAAATGCTTTGAAAGAAGAAAACCAAGCTCTCAAGAACGAGATACAAACACTCAAACATGACAATGAAATTGCTAAATTGAAGGCGCAGCAGGAAAACAAAAATAATGGAAGTCAAATGGCAAAAGAAATCGAAGCACTCAAAATTCAGAATCAAGCTTTCGAGAAAAAAGTGGCTGAAGCTGATCTGATAAATGAATTCGAAGACCTTAAACAGGAAATGGGCGGCTTGAAAGCCCAAAATGGCAAATTGAAAAATGACTTTCAAGCCCTTGAAAATAAGATGGGCGGCTTGAAAGCTCAAAATGGCAAATTAGAAAAGGAAGTTCAAGCCCTTGAAAATGAGATGAGCGGCTTGAAAACTCAAAATGGCAAATTAGAAAAGGAAGTTGAAGACCTTAAAAATGGAATAGAAGGCTTGAAAGTTGAGTTAAAAGATCAAATGCAAACTCAAAAAGGCAAGCTGGAAAATGAAGTTCAAGCCCTGAGAAATGATTTCGAACATTTGAAAACAGATTTTAATCGCCGGTTTTTCGAAGGAGCAGAAAAGTTTTTGTTGAATTACAATACAGGGAGAGAAGATTTTTTCGGTGATGATTATAAATTGTGGTATGAAGATATGTCACGTTCGATGGAAAATCGTAAACAATACGTCGATCAAAAGTTTGTTTTGATTCGTAAAGGCGTGAAAAGGTATCGCAAAGAATTGTTTTTTGGACCAAAGGCAAAAGGAGTTCAATACAATGAAAAAGATTTTGACTTAATAGTTGAAGGATTGGAAAAAAAATTACCGAAAAATGTAAATGTTTTTCTTCTTCATCCAAATGATTGGAAGAAGTGTTCGAAGATGGAATTTTTCGGAAATTTTGAAGAGGTTAATTGGTGGAGATATGAAAACATTCCTCAAGATTATTATTTTGGTGGAGAATACTCTGTTATTATGCTTGCCCAATTGGAGTAAAGAATGACGTACCTTTTTCATATAAGATAAACCCTAGGGGTGTCATGCAAGATCAAAATACTTTTGACTTAGATTTGACAAACGAGAAAAATAAAGTACATCGATTTCACGAAAATAATAGTTTTACATGGTGGAAAGGTGCAAACATTTCATTTCAAGACAAAATTTCATACTTTTTCCAAAATCCAGATAATATATTTTATGAGAATTTTTATGATAAAATTGGCAAACAAATTAAGAATAAGGTAAGAATACCATCATCATGGAATTTAGCCTAAGAATGCCATGAACATCGGTATTTTTTAGTCGTTATATTTTACACTTTTGGCAAAAACGTGCATTTTTGCAAATGCAAAATGCAAAATTCTTAAATGCAATGCAAAATTCTTAAAAAGGCTGCAAAGAAACTGACGTCTATAAGGGCGAGAGAATACTGCCGCTGAGCAGTATTTTTTGTTTGATTTGTTTTATGCTCCTTTTGTATTATAGCATTTTCATTTTCTCTAGGTTAATTAGTTCATAATTATCTTTCATGTCTCTTTTGTTGTGTATCAATTGTCTTAGAAATCATACATCGTTTGAATATCATATTAATGTTTTGTTACTTCCGTGAGAGTTTTTTTTTATTTATTCTTATAAGGCGAGACCAATTTAATTTGTTGTTCTACGGGCAGATCGTTAGCAAAATAAGGGTCGGTCGGTCGGTAAAATAAAAATAAATTTTTCATTTATCAGGGTTGGTAAGGTACCGAAAATGTTTTCCAAAAAATATCTGGTTAAAAAATTCACTTTTTTTATCTTCGATGAAGATCATAATAAAACCTTAGTGTATGGAATGCTTGATTTTCTAAATTTTTCAATTTCTTGAAATAATTTTCAGCTTTATTCAAGTTTTATTATTACAAATAACTAGTGTGTAAAATATATTGTACACGTTTTTTTTATAAGAACGTCAAAATAATTTTCGAAGCCTTCGAATGTTCTTAGTTTTTTTGGATTTGAAGCCTAAAAATGCAGTGCCGTAGGAAGCATTTTCATATTGGGGGAGCTGAAGTTTAGTGACACCGCGAGGACCAACCATGGTTTGGCCCGAGGGGGGAATTTTGAAAATTTGAGCTCTAGATTGCTTGAAAATGCACTCAATTGTGACAATTATGACAAATTAAAAAAGAAAAACTTTGCATTTTGCAAAATAACCATTTTTGAAAAAATTATTGGGGGGGGGGCATAGCCCTCCCTTGCCCCCCCAGTTGCTACGGCACTGAAATGTTCTTAAAATGTTCTTATTTTCAGCATTTTTTGAGCATTTTGATGTAATTTCTTAAGAAAATGCATGTTTTTAAGTCTCCAAAGCCTCAGTATGTTCTTAGAATGTTCTTAAATTTTTGGGCCTCGAAGCCTTATGTTCTTATATAGTTTGTTCTTATAAAAAAATGCACGTGTAGTGGAAATTCAATATTATTATTTTTTTGATTTTAGCAAAAATAGGGTCGGTCGGGCCCGTACACGTTTTTTTTTATAAGAACGTCAAAAATTTTCGAAGCCTTCGGATGTTCTTAGTTTTTTGGATTTGAAGCTTAAAAATTTTCTTAAAATGTTCTTATTTTCAGCATTTTTTGAGCATTTTGATATAATTTCTTAAGAAAACGTCTCCAAAGCCTTAGAATGTTCTTAGAATGTTCTTAAATTTTTGGGACTCGAAGCCTTATGTTCTTATATAGTTTGTTCTTATAAAAAAACGTGTAGAACAACAAATTAAATTGGTCTCGCCTAAGTAATAAAATGTGTAGGAAATAAGAGAATTTTCGATCTCCATTTTTTCTTCAATTTTCATCTTCATTTTCAAATTTTTCAGGAAATTCTAAAAATACTATTTTATAAAGCCACTCGAAATTGTCTCTCCAACGATGTATTATCTTTCATTAGAACTCATTTTCCTCAAAAGCAATGTTTGAAAAAGTACAGACTGCAAATTATTTCAGAATAGACTTTTGTAAGTAATATTTCTTACTTTTTGATCCGTCTCTTTAGTTGTTGAGCATCGAGCAGAGAGAGAGGCATCAAGTATCATTTTGGGAATCTTCGGTTTAACCTAGGCTGCTTGCATCCACAAACGGATTCGTGCTCCTCATAGGGGATGCTTGGTAAGTGATATTTCCTTTGTCTAGAAATTTGCCATTAAAGACATTTTTAGCTGGCGAGGGCTTACAAATATAAGATTACGTATTGTTTAATTTCTCTGTGAAGCACCAAATCATAGATTGGAAAATATATTTGGATTTCAAAAAATTAAGTAGGCAATAAGAAGTTTTCTTGCTTTTCTTCCTCCTTTTTTGTGTTATATTGAGATTTTGTAAAATATGAGAAATGGGATTTATTAACACAGACTCTATCCGCCGCGAAACATATTACGTTTACGTTTTATATAATATACAAACTATGTTATATCATAATAACATATTATACGGACAATAGCATCATCTAAGTTCGAACATGATTCTGAGTAGAGGGTTCGTTGTTGCGTGTGTTTAACACAATGATTGTTTTTACAACAGAAAAGAGTGAAGTTAAGTAAATCGGTAAAATCACGACGACAAGCGAAAATTTAACAGGCTAGTGACTTTCAACCAATCAGATTTCGTATTTTCACTAGACTATTACATTTTTCGTCCGTCGTCGTGATTATCCTGGTATGCTTAACCTCAATATTGTGATTAAAAAGCATTAACTTTCTTTACAATTTTCATGACGTTACTATACTCATTAATCAAAGAAAGAGATTAGCACGCTCATAAAACAAACTTAATAACGACAATACAGATCTATTTCATCATGCAAATATCTAATCGCTATATATTGAAGCTATTATTAAGCTCAATAGTGCAATGAGAATAAAGCATGAAGCTTAGTCTTTTATTTTGTTTTAGGATTTCATAATTAAATACACCTCTATCTGTTTAATCAACTCAAATTAATGTCAGCGTAATGAGGTGTTTTTAAGTTGATTTTGTGTCTTTTGGTTTTTACTTGCAGTGTAGTATTTTGTTTATTGGTAATATCTACACACAAATTTCGAAAGCTTTTATGAAATATACTTTAAGTGAATTAACTTTCATGTTGATTTTTTTTCACGAATCTGGAATCTAAAAATTTCGCAAGGATCAAAGTTCGCGAATCAGCCCTGTTTTCTTTAATTTCTTTTGAGGTTTTGGGCAAAATTAGGATTTCAAATATTTCGCGTGGACTAAATTTCGCAAATATCGCCAAGATTAATCCACGTTAAATTTAATCCACTGAAAGCAAATTTCATAAGAGCTTTCGCAAATTAAACTATACTTTAGGGCAAGTTAAGCAAAATGAATGAAGCACACAGCTCAGCTGATCGTGAACGAACAATCCACGAAGAACACCGAAAACTGAAGCAAGAAAATGCTGAATTGAGAGCGAAATATGAAAAAGAGACTTTGGAAAACAAAATCAAAATTCTTGAGATGCAGAACGAGATACAAACACTCAAACATGGCAATGAAATTGATAAATTGAAGGCGAAACAGGAGAAAAACGAAGAGAAGGTCGTTGTAAGCTTGACTGAAAATGCTTTGAAAGAAGAAAACCAAGCTCTCAAGAACGAGATACAAACACTCAAATATGACAATGAAATTGCTAAATTGAAGGCGCAGCAGGAGAACAAAAATAATGGAAGTCAAATGGCAAAAGAAATCGAAACACTCAAAATTCAGAATCAAGCTCTCGAGAAAACAGTCGCTGAAGCTGATCTGAAAAATGAATTCGAAGCCCTTAAACAGGAAATGGGCGGCTTGAAAGCTCAAAATGGCAAATTGGAAAAAGACTTTCAAACCCTTGAAAATGAGATGGGCGGCTTGAAAGCTCAAAATGGTGAATTAGAAAAGGAAGTTCAAGCCCTTAAAAATGGAATAGACGGCTTGAAGGTTGAGTTGAAAGATCAAATGCAAACTCAAAAAGGCAAACTGGAAAATGAAGTTCAAGCCCTGAGAAATGATTTCGAATATTTGAAAACAGGAGTTAATCAAAAACAAGAAATTGAAGGTGCTCAAAAAGCTGTGCAGGAAAAAGTCCGGAAGCCTTTGGGCAAAATACCTGACCGGTTTTTCGAAGGAGCAGAAAAGTTTTGGATGGATTACAATACAGGGAGAGAAGATTTTATTGGTGAAAATTACAAATTGTGGTATGAAGATATGTCACGTTTGATGGAGAATCGTAAACAATATGTCAATCAAAAGTTTGTTTTGATTCGTAAGGACGTGGCAAAAGAGTATCACCAATTTTTGTATTTTGGATCAAAGGCAAAAGACGTTAAATACAATGAACGAGATGATGATTTAATAGTTGAAGGATTGGAAAAAAGATTACCGAAAAATACAAATGTGTTTCTTCTTCATCCAAATGATTCGAAGAAGTGTTCGAAGATGAAATTTCACGGACGTAGTCAGTTATGGAGATATAAAAACGTTCCTCAAGATTATTATTTTGGTGGAGGAAACTCTGTTATTATGCTTGCCCAAATTGGAGTAAAGAATGACGTACCTTTTTCATATAAGGTAAACCCTAGGGGTTATGCAAGATCAAAAAGTCTGTAAACATTTCATTGCAAGACAAAATTTCATACTTTTTCCAAAAACCAGGATAAATATATTTTATAAGAATATTCATGATGAAATTGGCAAATAAAACAACTAAGAATAAGGTAAGAATACCATCATCATGGAATTTGGCCTAAGAATGCCATGAACATTTATTAAAGTCTGTGTTTTTTTTACACTTTTGGCAAAAATGTGCATTTTCTAAAAATAGGTTTTTAAAGATAAAAATAAATGGGCTTTTTAATAATTGAATATCGGGAGGTCGGAAAAAGATTGATTATTCCATTCCATTTCTCCCGAGCCATTTAGAGCTACTCAACCAGTACTTATAACCTCTCAAAGTTAGGAGGAATTCAGCTTTATTCTTAATTTTTTTTTTTAATTTAACCCAATTTTCTTTTGATAGATATTAATTGATAAACATAAAACAAATCAATACTACATACGAACTAAAAAGGCTGGCTATACTTAAGGGTGAGATAAAACCACCACTGATTAGTTAGTTGTCGTTCGATTCGTTTTATGTTCCTTTTGTATTATAGCATTTTCATTTTCTCTCAGTTTAATTGGTTCATAATTATATTTTATATCTCGCTTTTGTTGTGTATTTTGTTTTGTCTTAGAAATTATACATCATATGAATATCATATTAATGTTTTTGTTACTGAGAGTGAGAGTTTTTCTTTATTTGTTCTTATAAGTAATAAAATGTGTAGAAAATTTTCGATCTCCATTTTTTTCTTTGATTTCATCTTCATTTACAGTAGGGTTAAAACTGTACGCCCGCTTCTACTCCGCCCAGTTCCTTGGACTTCGACTAGCAGAGTTTGAGTTCAGACACTTAGTTCAGTTCACCTTCTCATCCAATCGTCACAAGATTTTTTGAAATAATAATTGATAGTAAAAATGGCTTCTTCATAAATCAACTTGACGACCGCACATGGAATTCTACCCATCTACCTGCTTCTTCTGCAAATTTCCACCACCCTAACCCAAATTTACCACCACCACCACCACCACCAACACCACGTTTTCCTACCCAAGCGTCGTCTGGTACCGCCACGTCAACCAGAAATGTCTTCTCAACTACATTTATTAACAGTATGGTCAAAAAGAGTTTTTTTTTAATTCAGAAATGAGTTTGAGAAAAGGTTTTCAAAGAAAATTCAGATTTAACATCTTACAAAGGAACAACAACACTCCCTTTTGAATTTGTAGAATCAAAAAGAAGTAATGTTAGAAATATTCAATATAACTCTCAAATGTATTGTATATACACAACTAACATACCTTGAAATAATCTGTAACATATCTGTAGAACTGACAATATCGGCTAAAGGCGGCAAATCTCGCTTATAAAGCATCCTCTATGAGGAGCACGAATCCGTTAGTGGATGCAAGCAGCCTAATTCAACACCCACCTGATTGAAATATAGTTTTTTGTTTGAAAATTTTAAAATCACATTTATGATTAAAATAGCTGGTTGGGGAAAAAGCTGTAATATTTTAAGATAGACGCTCGAGTCCTAAGCAACGCAATGCCATAAGAAAAGGACTGACTTAACTTGATATACTCTTTTTTATAAGAACGATTTTATGAAAACAATGAGGCACAAAAGTGTTGAAAAATAAGAACAATTTTTGAACAATGTTGAGCTTGAAATGTCTGAACTGTTAGTAAATTGGTAAATTCAGGGACAAGGTAGTATAAGTAGGTTAACATGCCTCAATATCGCCCTAAAAATAAGAAGATGATAAGAACAAATTGAGACTAAAAGCGAATCTGAGCCTAAACAAAAATCTAAAAATCTACGGGTTCTTATAAACAAAGGTATATGTAAATATTTGGAGTGCCAATTAGAATTTGTTATCTAACGATCCTTGTACCATAGACATATGAATTTATATGTCTATATGCTTGTAACCTATATTATACGCTTTTTTATAAGAATGCTGTTTGTTTTTTCATTTCAAGATGGTATTCTTTTTTGCGAAAGTCATCCTGGATATATAGTATTGACTACAGCGTGTTTTTTATGTGGGTATCATTACGGTTTTTTTGCATTTTAATATTAGGTGTTCAAACTTTCACGAAAAAATATTTTTGAGATTTTCGCAAGTTTTGGACTTATTTGCAAAATAAGATTCTAAACTCTCAATAGAATGATTTGTAAAACTTTAAACCTGCGAAAAAATTCTTTACGAAAGTCGTTGAATTATTAGCATATCTTTAGCACTAAGATTCCTCTTAAAGGCCACAAACGTTTTCGTATTATCACAGTCAATATTGATTTAAAACTTTTCACTTTTTTCCCAGATAATCGCGAAAAATATTTTTCTCTTCAATTTTTCGAAAGTTATAGTCATAAATCTTCTTTATGCCTGCTAGTAAAGAATATACCTTCAATCTTGTTATCACAAGTTAATTTTCTTAAGAAGGGATAACTGAATAATTGAGGTTTTTGGTTTGGCTTCCAGGCTCTATAGTTTTGAATAAAATGTTCAGTTCTTTTCATTTGTCTAACTATTTTCGGAATTCGAAATTATGATATTCGCTAGAACGGTACTTTGAAGTTCTCTTATTTTCTTGCTAAAGTGAAACATTGTTCCATTTGATATCTCATATTTTGAAAATAGTTAAACTAGAATAGTTTTCTAGCGAAATTCCCACAGTACCATAGCAGATAGAAGGAATATACGAAGCAAATAAAAGCATTAAACCATCTAATCCTTATTAAAGGTTTTTAATTTTTTTTTCTCCATAGGACAAAATAAAAATGAATGAAGCACACAGCTCAGTTGATCGTGAACGAACAATTCACGAAGAACACCGAAAACTGAAACAAGAAAATGCTGAATTGAGAGTGAAATATGAAAAAGAGACTTTGGAAAACAAAATCAAAACTCTTGAAATGCAAAACGAGATACAAACACTCAAACATGACAATGAAATTGCTAAATTGAAGGCGAAACAGGAGAAAAACGAAGAGAAGGTCGTTGTAAGCTTGACTGAAAATTCTTTGAAAGAAGAAAACCAAGCTCTAAAGAACGAGATACAAACACTCAAACATGACAATGAGATTGTTAAATTGAAGGCGCAGCAGGAAAACAAAAATAATGGAGGTCAAATGGCAAAAGAAATCGAAACACTCAAAATTCAAAATCAAGCTCTCGAGAAAACAGTCGCTGAAGCTGATCTGAAAAATGAATTCGAAGCCCTTAAACAGAACTTGGGCGGCTTGAAAGCTCAAAATGGCAAATTGGAAAATGACTTTCAAGCCCTCGAAAATGAGATGGGCAGCTTGAAGGCTCAAAATGGCAAATTAGAAAAGAAAGTTCAAGTACTTAAAAATGGAATAGAAGGTTTGAAAGTTGAGTTGAAAGATCAAACGCAAACTCAAAAAGGCAAACTGGAAAATGAAGTGCAAGCCCTGAGAAATGATTTCGAACATTTGAAAACAGAAGTTAATCAAAAACAAGAAATTGAAGGTGCAGAAAAAGCTGTGCAAGAAAAAGTCCAGAAGCCTTTGGGCAATATACCTGACAGGTTTTTCGAAGGAGCAGAAAGGTTTTTGGTGAATTATAATACAGGGAGAGGAGACTTTGTCGGTAAAAATTACAAATTGTGGTATGAAGATATGTCACGTTCGATGGAGAATGGAAAACAATATGTCGATCAAAAGTTTGTTTTGATTTGTAAGGACGTGAAAAAGTATCACGAACATTTGTTTTTTGGATCAAAGGCAAAAGACTGTAAATACGATGAACAAGATTTTGATCTAATAGTTGAAGGATTGGAAAAAAGATTACCGAGAAATGCAAATGTGTTTCTTCTTCATCCAAACGATTTGAAGAAGTGTTCGAAGATGGAATTTTACGGACGTAGTCTTAAGGTTAATTGGTGGAGATATGAAAACATTCCTCAAGATTATTATTTTGGTGGAGAATCTATATATTAATAGTGGTAGTCTGTATGTGTGTTTGTCTGTGTTTTCTACTTTCGTTTTCTAACGCAATGTTTTTGTTCTTCCAAAAGATGACTTTTAGTTCTTGCTCCACAAATGTGTTTAACGATATTCGCGCCGTTTTATAAAGACTTTGTTTTGATTGATAGATTAGACTTTTTCTTTTTTTTTCTTTCTTTTCTTTTGTTTTATGTTTTCGAATGTAATTAACGACCTTATTTGATTTGAAACATTCGAATTCTTTTCAAAACAAAAGAAATCTTTTAAACAGAATCTGTTAAAGAAAAGAACACAATAATCACATAACAAGTTTGTTAGAACAACAGCAACATTAAAAATACATTCAAAAGGCGGTAAAAACTAGAATTCTTTCTTCGTAAAAAGGGACCTTTAAACATGTATGTCGATAATTATTTTGCTGTAAATCTAAGTCATTGTTGAATTTGAAAAATTATTGAAGTTATGACGAAGTTATTTTATAAAAAGCAACAATAAAATAGCGCTATCTATCACGCTTTTTTGTCTGCGTGTCCTAGCTGCCTTCCGGGGGGACTATGGTTTCGAGCTGACTTTCAGCCCTGTCCCTCGGACCCTTAGTAGAATAAAGAGGAGAAGAAACAAGGGAAATTGTGTGAATTTTAATTCACTTTTTGGAACTAATTTGACCAAATTTCTATCTTTCTGGGGGCAAAAAGTTGAAATTTTCCTATTTTTCCAATTCTTAGTGGGACTGAAGTTTGATTTTCCGATTTTTCAAACTGCCATGTTTCAAAAAAGGCACCCTTAAGGCCGGCACATACCCATACCCATACCCTTCTCTTGCCTAAGTACACCCCCCGGGCTGCCTTTTTTCGACGAATTGCATGTCATGTCTATTATTTCACTCCGCCTATCTTGACATCAAAGTTTTCCTAAACATTAAGAACTACGGCATATATAACGCGAGTGAAGCGAGAAAAAAAATCTAATTGCAGAGCCGCCTCGGACGTCGCTGGTCGCCGGTATGGTGTAATTTGGGAATGACGCCCTTTCTGTTTTCTGATCATTTTTGCCACAAAAATATTTTTCAAAATATGGTTAAAAGATACGTCACCCAGGAGGGATAGAGTCAAAATTTGAAGAGAATTCTTCCCTTTAATTTTGATTTCATCGTGTTTAAGCCACCTTCCCAACATCTCAAAGGACTTTAAATGCGTTCAGCAAACAGCTAAACCGGCGTGCGACGCCGGGTACCGGCTAGTACTCTGTTATTATGCTTGCTCAATTGGAGTAAAGAATGACGTACCTTTTTAATATAAGATAAACCCTGGGGGTTATGCAAGACCTAAGACTTTTTGACATAGATTTGACAAACGAGAAAATGGAAATAATGGTTTTACATGGTGGAAAGGTGCAAACATTTCGTTTCAAGACAAAATTTCATACTTTTTCCAAAATCCAGATAATATATTTTATAAGAATACTTATGATAAAATTGGCAAAAAAATTAAGAATAAGGTAAGAATACCATCATCATGGAATTTGGCCTAAGAATGCCAAGAGCATTATCAAAGTCGGTATGTTTTTACACTTTTGAAAGACGAGCATTTTTTGAAATGGGTTTTGAAAAATAAAAACAAAATGGGCTTTTTATAATAATTGAATATCAGGAGGTCGAAGAAAGATTGATTATTCCATTCCATTTCTCCCGAGCCATTTAGAGCTACGAAACCAGATCTTTTAACCTCTCAAAGTTAGGAGGAATTCAATTTTATCTTTTATCATTTTTTCAATTTCACTCACTTTTTTTGATAGGTATTTTTAATTGATAAGCATAAAACAAATCAATGCTCCTAACTAAAACACTTATAAAAGCTGTAAAGAAACTGACGGCTATAAGGATGAGATGTTACAAACACTGAACAGTTAGTAGTCGTTTGATTTGTTTTATGTTCCTTTAGTATTATAGCATTTCCATTTTCTCTAAGGTTAATTGGTTCATAATTATATTTTATGTTACTTTTGTTGTGTATTTTGTTTTGTCTTAGAAATCATGTATACATCATTTGAATATCATATTAATGTTTTGTTACTCCCGTGAGAGTTTTTGTCGTTTTGTTCTTATAAGTAATAAAATGTGTAGGAAATAAGAGAATTTTCGATCTCCATTTTTTCTTCAATTTTCATCTTCATTTTCAAATTTTTCAGGAAATTCAAAAAATATTATTTTATAAAGCCGCTTGAAATTGTCTATCCAACGAGGTATAATCTTTCATTCGTATCTCTTTCCTCAAAAGCAATGTTTGAAAAAGTGCAGACTGGCAATTTTTTTCGGAATAGATTTTATTTAGTAAAATTTCCACTTTTCGTATGTTGAATAAGTACTTTGGCTTCTTGCATTCTTACAGGGATATGATAAGCGCACGCTGCAGAATTTTATGTTTCATTTTTTAATCTCATCCATGAATTGGACCTTTTTGTGTCTTTTTATTTTCTAGTTTCAACGGCAACTCCCCAATTTCTATCTTATTCTTGGTTAAAGACTACATCATCGAAATTGTTTTTGATATAGGGGATGCAAATCGAGTAAGAAATTGCCGTCCGAGATTTATCCCCGTCTTTGTGTTTTGAGGGTTATATTTTACCATGAAGTTAATACATGGCGTCCTCCAGCTTTTTGGTCCCCCCTAATATGAGCTAAAATCCCCCATCTGGCCTTTCCCCCCCACCTGTCTTTAAAATTTGTGCTCCCCCAATTGGGAAATCCCCCTAGCCGTATTGTATAAGGGTTGCAAAGTGATGATCCAGACTCGCCTCAATTCGCAAGCTACTATAGCAAAAAAAAGACTCTCAAAATCCCAAGAAAGACAGGCTCATAAGCCTGAATGCCCAAACACACCAGGAAGGTCTGTATTTATCCTATTACTCCCCCACTAGGTAGAGGACTGAATATACCCCCTATTCGCCTTTCTCCCCCCATCAAGCTTGAAATTTTCACTTCCCCCCTGGCACCAAAATCTGATTCCCCCCCCATCTTCCTGGGGGGGGGGATGATCCCATGTAATAACGATATAGATGGAGAGAAAACGTCTCGGTAATGACCTATTGGTCGTTGAAATCTTTTATAAATCTATTCAAAGCGGCTTTTCTTTGATGTACCATCATTGGAAGCAAAAAAATCCGAAATGTAAATTTATAGGAACACATGTGAGAATGTTATCCTGATTGAAATAAGCATATTATGCAAAAAGTTCTTGTTAAAACGCGATACAAAAATAATTTTCTCAAAGTAAGGTTACAATAGTTCTATGATTCAGTATGATTTCATATCGATGCACTTTTGGGCGAACACTGTGCTAATTTTGAGAGTTTCAGCACATTTTCCTTGAAAACTTCTTCATTATAAGGCTTTACGTCTAAAAGGGAGGGGGCTTTCAAATTCTGAAGGATGGTTTATTAAAAGGTTACCTAATCGTAATATAGAATTCTTTTTGAAATTCATTGATGATTTTATGAGAGGGGACCCTTAGAAATATAGGATTTTGTGCTTGTTACGGCAAGCATTTTCTTATTCTGATCAACACAGATAAACAAAGCTATTATCTCACAATAGAGTTGTTAAAAACCCAACATCTTCTTTTTATTCAGTTTTTTATGAACTTAAATTTTCTCATGAGTGCACACAAAATTGATCACTTTTTCGTGTTTCACGCCTGATTAAAGAACTTGATCCGAACACTGTATCAGTGTCTCACTGCTGGTAGGAAGTATAAACATAGCAAAGACAGTTCTAATAACTCAACTCCTAGACATAGACTTTTATAATCGTGCTTTTGCTGAAAAGTGTGCCGAGGTAAGATAGGATACGTGATAATAGAATAGAATTTCAGCGCTTGACCAATCAGAAGCTTCGCAGGTTAGCGAAAACAATAGCAGCAATATTTTTGGCGATATTCACTTTTTTTTTGCTTGGAAGAGCTTAAAGCACTCCATCTAGCCCTTCGGGCTATATAAATGGGCTGTTCCATTAAAAAACCATACAGGGGGGTGGACGAACCTTTTCAAGTGAAAAAAATTCATTGAAAATGTCTGGATACCCTTTGGAAAATGGCAAAATTTGCAAAATTTTCCTCTTTTCATACCTGAAATAAGGGTGGACGAACTAAAATCAGTCTTTTACCCCCTGGAAAATTCAAAATAAACTTTTTACCCCCTTGGAAAAATGAAACAAAACCCCCTGGAAATCTTTCTCGGATAACCCTCTGGAAATGTTCGTCCACCCCTCTGTATGGATATGAAATGGAATGGTCCAATCTATGCTCCTTGACCGCTAAACACAGAACTTGGCATCCTCTGTAAAAGAGAAGTTGTTCATTCTTTTTTGGTATTTTTGAACCTCATTTTTCCTTTAAAAGTGTTCTTAGATCCTATAATAGACTTACCTTAACGAGTCAGTCATTGGCAACGTCTCTGCAGCATCCACAAGCTTTTCAAGTGCTTCATGAACGTCTTGAGGGTTATACCATAGCATGGTCGGCCATTTTGTTGTCAAGTAAGGTTTTTGGTTAGTAACACGGCCCTGTGCACTACCACCGTTGCTAACACCGTGTGCGTTGTAAACTTCTTTCCAGAGAAGATCCCAAGCAGCTATTAAAAATTAAAAACGGTAATAAAAACTTTTTATTCCACGTTTCTGAGGAAAATTTCGGTAAAAGTAAATTAAATTGATGAAGATTTTAAATGCTCTAAATCATGTAAAGCCTAAATTGAAAATAAAAATTTGATAGGTCGATTTTTAACGTTTTCAAACACTTTCTGAAAGTAACTTTTTTATTCAATTGAACATAACTTTTGATCTAATGAATCGAATTTAATAAATGACCCATCAAAGTTTAAGTCTATCTTTTTTCTTTCCAATGAAATGGGAATGGTTCTTATAAAATTTCTAGATTTGAAAAAAAATTGTTTCAAAGAGAGAAATTTTTGCGTTCCACTTTTCGAAAATAAATTCGCTACTATCGTTTTACTTGTATGATAACTGATAATGGTGTAAGCTGAAAAAACCTTTTATCTTCATTTTCAAAATATATTCAAAATCTTAAGCTCAATCTTATTTCAGTTACTATATCGGTAGAAATAAAGCGACAAAAACGTCGCGTCGCTCGGTGATAAATATTGTTTTTTCCCACGAATTTTCTCACCGACGATTAATTTCAGCCGTTGCAATTGCAGTTTTTTGGTTAAAATTTGAACAATTTTTCAGCAATGAATTTGGTAAGGTATTCTAAAGTCTATTTCAAATTAGCTGGCAGTGTTTTTTCGAACCTCAATTTCAATAACTTTTGATAGAATTTGAATTAGTTTTGTTCTCGTTAAAAAGATAATCCAGAGTGGAATATGATCAAAAAATAGAAAAATATTCAAAAAATGGAAAAGCAAAGATGAAAAACGAAGAAGGAGAAAATGCTATGATCTTTATTTTTGTATCAGAAACTCTTCAATCTTAGAACGTCATAAATGCGAAAAAATATTTTATAAAAATCATTCAATTCAAAAAATACAGCTTAAAACTTTGCCCTGGTTGATTAAAAAAGGCTCTTTTTTGCTGTTTTTTGATGATTTTTGAAGTCAATCATTGATAAACTTTGGACTATATCTTTCGATGAATAAATTTTTTTGAAAATTTTTTCACATTAATGATGTTCTAAGATAAAAATATGGACGGTGAAAAAGAATGCAGCTATTATATTTTGATTTTTCCCGACATGTTTCGGACTCGGTCCGTTCTCAGGGAATGATGTTCTAAGATAAAATAATCACTCGTGTGAAAATGATAATCATAGCAAAATCATTGAAGAAATTGATTTTCTTCTTCTTCATTTTCAATATTTATTTTCTGATCTTTTTTGAGTTTTTTCTTTACAACAATATTCCACTCCGGATTATCTTTTTAACAAGAACAAAACTTATTCAAATTCTATCAAAAGTTATCGAGGTTCGATAAAAGACTGCCAGCTAATTTGAAATAGACAATGAGTTTTAACGATTCTACTTTGTAAAATCTGTTCCCGGACACACTGTATGGTGTACGCACTCACTCTAGACTGGAGTCTTTTATGATTCACGTAATACAGTGATATCTGTGTTATATATTAATACAATCGTAAAGGAATAGTATCTATATAAATACAATTTGCCTCTCCCAGAAGTTTTTTCATAGATTTATAAAGCCCGAAGGGCTAGATGGTGTACTTTTGCTGAAAAGTGTGCCATGGTTAGCCTACCTAGGTCACGTGACATTACAATAGAATTTCAGCGTTTGACCAATCAGAAGCTTCGTGGGCTTTCGAAAACAATCCGATATTCACTTTTTTGCCTGCGATGGCTAAAAGCACGACATCTAGCCTTTCGGGCTTTGTAAATCTATGGGTTTTTTGCTTGTTTGCTCATGTTTGAATTAGTTGGCTATTATGCTAGAATACACTCACCTAAACTAACTCCTTTCTTGTCGTTATACCGTCTTTTGATATAATTATGCATCCAATCATATCGATCGATTTTCTCATTTCCTCGATACGTCATTTCGTATAATAATTCGAAGTTAATCGAGTTTTGATCGATTCCTTCGGGCGTTGAACCGATACCAACCATCTGGTCTGCATAATTGATGCGTGTCGATTGGATGCCTGTAGTATTAAATAAATCGATATTATGTGTAGCCATATATGCTACAGCAGTGTACTCGCTCTAATTCGAACCTCCATTATTCGAATCTTTCTTTAATTCGAATAAAATTTTTGGTCTTTTGAAGATCGAATTAGAGAGAGAGTCGACTGTAGGTTGTTACACAAGCGAACTTTTCTGAAATTTTGTTCTAAACTTTCTGGTCAAAAAGCTTTTATAATCATAATCCTAATCATTCAGAAGGTTGGCATGATTTATTAAGTGTTGGGTACATCTTCACTACACAGCCTCAGAAAATGTCGAGATCCCTTTTTTTTTTTGTTTACAAGATTGATAGATAACTAAGCATCCTCTATAGAGCTTTTCATAAATTACGTTATGAACATCACTTGCCTCGTTTTGAAATTATTGCCATGGTGATTAACTACCAGCGGATTACTTTCTATTTATAAAAAAATCACTTAATGTCTCGAGGGACATAATCACCATGGTAATTGTTTGAATACTAGGCAAGTGATGTTCGTGACGTAATTTATGAAAAGGTATTATTTTGTGATTTTCAGGATAATTTTCATATAAAAACTAGTAGCTACAATACTGGCCACAATATTTGGCACAAAAGGAATTTTCTCCAAATTTTAAAACTGCAAGTGATACTTAGGTGCTATCAATTACGGTTGGAAAGTAAAAGTTTTAACATGAGACTTAGGATCTCGGGATTCAAAAGCCTAAAATTGTTTCAATAAGGCTGGGAATATAGCCTAGACGCCATTATCGTCTCCAATATCAAAATCCATAATGGAATAAAGTGGAGTTACTCTGAAAAACGTTAAAATACACTAAAATCTCAATATCTCAGTGTTTTGACCACGATTGTAGAACTATCCAACTTACCATCAATAACATCTTGGCTTGATCCATACAACCGCGTATTGCCGCCGTAATTCTCTAACATACACCATAAGAACGGATGTCCGAAATAGCCTTTGGTACGCTTGTAAATCGGTAAGATTTCAGAGGCTAAATCGAGAAGCACTAAACGACCAAGTGGAACGGCTGAAATATAGAAGAAAAAATTAATCAGTATTTATGTTTTGCGGAAATAATTTTCCTTAATCTTATGAACCAGATTCAACAACAAAAACTGGTAGCTTTTCTACAATTCTTCAAGACTTCATAGCTACTCAGTTAAAGTGCATATCTTATAGATTCTTTGATGTTTTTCATATAGATTTTGGATAAATATTAAGTAAGCTTTGCAAAGAGCATAATAATCGCACCGATCATAAAGATAAACAGTTACTTTCACTTTCACTTTCATTTTCACTTTCACTTTCAATTTCAAGAAAAAGACAACGTGGTTAAGAATATTTTTAATGAAAAATCAGGTCAGATCTTTTAATACACCATATATTAGAGGAGAGCGGGATGCAGAATGGATGTCACAAGATCAGAGTATTTCTATTTCATAGACGTCCCGGAAAACTCGTTCATCTTATGTCCGTAAGGTCCAAAATCTAACGTCCGAAAAACGTCTGTGAACATTGGAGATGAATGTTAGATAAACGTTGAAGCGACGTCGTGTGGCAAGTCAAACAATATAAAAAAATCAACACAAAATACCTGTTAACCAAGCTTGTATTAAATCATCTTTCCAAAATCCAGACAAAAATTGCCATGCTTGCATCAACCAAATCGCATTCGGGTCTGCAGTTTTCATCGTATCATAAATGGCGGCACTAATACCGGACACATATTTAGGGTCTGAACTCGGTGGAGACATCTCGTTAAAGACGTCGCCGTTATAGACATGATCTGTACTGTCATATATCTCGATTTGTTTTTGAATGAAAGCGACGCCAACTTTCTAAAAATCAATCATATGATTCAAATCTTAAGACAGTGATTTTTCCGTTCTGTATCCTATCTATTCTGAGTCCTGCGCTGTTTTAGACAGGAGACCCGTCCTGTATTTTTATTATCTGATATATAAAGGACAGGTACGAGCTGTGAGGCAGATTTCTGCCTGAAAAAATCTACAGTGGAAAATTCGAAAATTTAGCGCTGTCCTCACTTACTAACATAAAAACCAAATTTCGGAATTTGTGTTTTCTCTAAGAAAGTTTGACCAGTGAAAGAATACCAGTTTTTGATTGGCTGTGTTTTCAACCGTCATTAGGATCTGGGAAATTCAAACTCAACCCAAACCATGCTATATATTTCGCCATCAGTATATAAAATAAGAAATCACAGCGTGAATCTCCAGGCTAGTGCTGTTTACGTGGGTTGTGTATTCAACTGAGTCACGACGTACACAAAGGTTAGTTAAGATTTTTATTGCCTACAGGATTGAAAAACTTGGTCCAGGGTATATAAAGCTCAGTGGATCCAAGCCACGATAAACTTCCAAAACATATAACTAATCATACCTTGAAAAGTGGGTCCAAAGGATCCAGCAAAGCAGTCCGGTATTGATCACCAAAACCATTCCAAACTGACGAATTCGTGTATTTAGCTTGTGGAAAAAGCCGAAAAACCAAGGCTTTTGGGACGTGTCCGGCGAAACCAGGGAGTACCGGAGTCATACCGAATGAACGCATTCGCTTCAAGATAAGTTGTTGTAAGGCAAGCTGTTTTTGATTCCATGCTGTGGGAAGTGGTCCACCCCAACCGTCTAAATTACCCATTCTCTGCCTGAAAAAGTTTAGGTTAAAAATACTTGGAAATTCTCTTTAAGACTGATGCAGTAGATGATCAAATGCAGTAGATAAGAGAAATGAGGAAGTGATCCACCCCAACCGACTAAATTTCTCATCCTTTGCCTAAAAAAGCTTAGGTTAAATCAGGTTTAATTAACCCTATTAGCCCCAAGCTTTTTTGACTTTAGTATCCCCAGGGGGGGGGGTAGAATCTACCACCCTCGATTATTTTCGATCTAGAAGAGCTATGGCCATGAAATTTGGTACAGATGTTCTCCATCATGATACAATTTTCCAGGAAGAAAAAAAAAATTGATGACGTCATTCAAAAACTGATGACGTCATCACAAAATTTCCACCTGTCGGAAAAAAGCCCAAATATATGGTTTACAAAAATGTCTATTACAGTGGAACCAATAGAGATATTTCAATTCTGTTTGAAGATTCTGAGAGTTAAAAGACTGTTCTTTAACATAATTGCCGGTTTTGCAATTTCCATGAAGATTTTTTCTTAAAATCTATGCTGAAGATGAGTAAAATTTTCAAAATTTGATGACGTCATAAATGATGACGTCATCATTTTCAAATATTTTCTTTAGATTTTTTAAATTTGTATTATCAATGCCTATCACGTGTCAAAATTTGAAAATGATTGAATAAATAGTTTAGAAGTTATCAGCACTTTAAAACTTTGAGTTTTAAGGATTTTAGCTGGGTTTTATGTCATGTTTCACAATAAATAAAGTCATAAAATCTGATCTGGACAACCTATGACCCTAAAATTTTGTACAAGTACTCTTAATAAGATTTTATAAAAAGTCAGAAAGTTTCAAGTCGTTTGAAAAATCTTTCTCCGAGATATAAACAAAAGAACTCCAGCGTGGTAGATTCTACCCCCCCCCTGGGGCTAATAGGGTTAAGTGCTTTTCTCTTCTAAGACTGGAAAGTCAAATGGATAAAAGAAACGAGGAAGTGGTCCACCCCAACTGCCTAAATTACTTGTTCTTTGCCAGAAAATATTTAGGTTAAGATTCTTTGGATTTTCTCTAAAACTTGAAAGTCAAATTAATAAGAGAAATAAACAAAGGCTTATCATAAAACCCTAGCCTATGTGTTCAGTCAGCAAATAATATATACATAAGACCCATTTCAATATACACCATTTGCGAAGGGAATTAATCAAAACACCTGAAGTTTTGCATATGAAAATTATCAAAAATTCAAGTGTTAAGGCATAATACCCTTCTTTCCAAGCGTTTTTTAAAGTGTTTTGCTAGTTCAGACTCGGTGAGACCCTTGTCACAAACAGTTATTTCTAGGAAAACGAACTTGGTAGATTAGTAATTTGTGGAAAGAAATTCCGTAAATTGAAAGACAGCATTTAATAACTTAGTTTACTACAATCATGGTCGTAGTGTTTGAGAAAAAAGGACAGAGTTTTAAGTCTGAGTTTTAACATGAGACTTAAGACTTACAACCTTAGGATCTGAAGATCCAAAAGTTCAAAATCGGTCCAATAAGGCTCAGAATATAGCCTGGAAGTCTAAAAACCCGTGCCAAATTGAAATATCCGATTAGATTTAAGAAATGGCCAAAAATCGACTTTCTCGTCCGAAAAATGAACAAATAAACTAAATTCTCAATAGATTTTGACCATGATTGTATCAGTCATTATTACATAAAAACTAAATAGAAGTTTGAAATGGAAAAACAGCCATTCTTACCAAGCGAAAAAGGCGGCTCCGCTAAAATGTTCAGCTAGTTCAGGTTCCGTCAAGCCCATTTCTTTATATACCATCTCCCATATGGCTTCTTGTCCTGTGAAAGCCAAGGGAAGGTTGATTCCTTGCAGCGCCATCCAATCAATTTCCTTCTCCCATCGTGCCCAGTCCCAAAACGCGGACGAATAACTGACAGTGCACACGTTTTGGTAATAGCGAAATCTGGAAATGAAATTGATATAGATTTAGCGAAATCTGGAGATAAAATTGAAATAGATTTAGCGAAATCTGGAAATAAAATTGAATAGATTGGATCATTTGAGACTTACACCTCTTAATATACACTACAGGAAGTGTAGTTTTGGTAATAAAGAAATCTGGAAATAAAATTGATATAGATTTAGCGAAATCTGGAAATGAAATTGAATAGATTTGATCCTTTTGAGATTTACGATCCTCAATATAGACTACATAGAGTGTTGATATCAGCTTCAAACACTAAAAAGTCGACGAGTAACTCGAGAACAGTGCACACGTTTTGGTAATAACGAAATATGGAAACGATATTGATAAAGATTTGGCGAACTTTCGAAAGTCCCTTTAAAGTACCACGGTTTAAAGAATAATAAATTACGCATGCGCATTATATGGGCTGAAATTGAAGCATCCAGGATATGCTTAAGAGATTTCCTCTTATTACTGCACGTAAGAAATGTGTTTTCAAATTTGACGAACTCTCAAACAGAGTCTTAAAACCATGCTTTCGATAAGGTTTACTGAGCCATTATCTTAGTATTTTGGTATAATTTCCAGCCGGGTCCTAATAACTTGTTCAAAGAGTTCTGGAGCCCAGAAACTTAATAAAATTCTTAAATCATTTTTAAGTTCTTTTTATTTTTATATGAAAGACACCTACTGAATAAACCTTACCTATCACTGGACGTTTTCTTGACTTTTTGTTCTACCACAGGTAATTTGCTCGCTAAATCCAGTTGATTTCCGCTCCACGAGACGTGAATATTACAGTAATACTTCAGGTAATGATAAAGACCTGAGGCTAATGCGACACCACTGGTAGCCGTGACGCAGATTTTTCCTGTTGAAAAAGATAAAGAAAAAATATGAAATAAAGCGCACATAAATTATATGAAAATGATCCTAAAGGTTTGGGGACAGGAGAAGTTTTTTTCGCTTTGGTGCAATGCTCCATCCCATCAACAAAAGAAAAAAGTGCGTGTCTCATGGTTTCTTTTTTTGTTTCAGGAGACGAAAAGTGAGGGAAATACCCTGATTTTATTCCAGGGACAAAAGAGAGAAGCACAAATGTTATTAAAAGAAAAATGGGGTGGGACACGAGAAAGCGTTTCAGGTTGGTGAGATGGAGCATGTTGCATTGCACCAACGCGGGAAAAACTTCTCGTGATTTTCAAAGATATTAAGGGTCAATGTTGCAAATGTAACATAAATGCAACGTTAACTCGACATTGTAACTACAGGATAAAAACAAATAGAGGCTAAAGGAAATGAAAAGAATAAGAGCACCTAAGCCTCAATAAAAAAACAGTTTCTATAATTTTATAAGACTTAAAACGGCGGGGCTGGCTAAACTTTTAAGAGATCTAATAAGGAATTTATATTGAAATCTTATTTTTAGATTTTTTTTTTCGCACATGGTTGATTCAGAACGATTCCAAAGAAGACTTAGTAAGCGTAACTAAGTTTTTATTTTTCAAAGTAGAAGGCTGGAAAAAGACATTTTTGAAAAATTTCCCCATGTAGAAATTGGTTTGCTTTTCGAAGGACCACCTCCCCCCTCAGAGCGAATATACTTTTGGAATGATTGTTTACACATTTTTTGTAAGAAAATCCAAAAATTTGAAGCCTTCGGATATTCTGAGTTTTATGCCTAAAAATGTTATGTTCTTATATTTTGTGAGTTTTTTTACCATTCTCCTTAAAAAATCGGGTATTTAGGAGTCCACACAAAGCCTGAAAATGTTCTTATGTTATTCTCAATATTTTGGTCATCGAAGCCTTATGTTCTTATAAAGATTGTTGTTCAAAAAGAAGACGTGTACTCACCTTGGCTATCCGACTGGTATTCAAAAGCATCCATGTTTCAATCCACCAAAAGTACTTCCGTTAACCTTCAAAACAAATTCACCGGAACGTCCCGGAAAAAACCGGTCAATAAGCATGGTGACCGCATTCTCTTGATCTCCAGAACTTGTCTTCGTTTTAACTACTGATAACGTTTCCAGGATGGTCGAAGATGAACAATGATTTGTTAATGCCAGGACCAAGAATAGTGTTACCCATACCAGATGGTATTTCATCATTATTATTCTGCTGTTATATTTCTGTTTTATTTTATTTCTAATCGTTTGGAAATCTTAAACGAGAAATTAATTTGAGAGAAGTATACAACAATGAAAAAAGAGCAAGCTATCCTCGATTGTATGCTTCCATAGGGTTCTCCAGGGTTCAGGTACCCCCAACAAATTTAGGTACCCCCAATTATTTTGGTACCCCAAAATTTTTAGAATTCTAAAGTAGCCCTAAAATAGTACTACTTTAAGTTACCCCCTTTTATAAAGTCTTCTGAGTGAAATTGTTCGATTCAAAATTGGAAAATTAGTAAATGCATTTGAAATGCTTAACAAGGTGATTCGCGAAAGTTTATGCTCATGAAAAATTCTCTAAAAAGTTGCAAATCTATAAAGCTTCTAAATCAAAATCAAAATTATTAATTGTTGTATTTTAATGCCTTAAATGCGTCATTGAATTCTTAGAATACCATGTCACCGTTTTAATCAAATTCAAGGAGTATTTACGTCATTTTTAATTTAAGCCACTTTTCGGTGAAAATTTTCATTTTGATCATCCAATGCGCGAAAATTTATGCTCGCGAAATTTTTTTTTCCTCGAATACGCGAAAGTAAATTTTGTAAATTTCGCGTATTTTCGACCTCACGAAAGTTTCTGCTCGCGAAAAGTTTGTACAACTATAACCAGGGTCTGTTCCGTGCTTAACTGATCAAACTACTTAGCCTGTTAAAACATATATATCGGACGGATGATCGAGACAAAAATACCATTAGATGCTAGGAATTTCCAACATGAGCCTATTAAAACCAGTATCATCGAAGTTTCATTCAAGTTCCGTGTCTTTAGCGTCTTCAGAAAATCTTCGTTTTGCATTTTTTATTCAATAGACCTTATCGGAGTCTGCATTGTGGGATTGTTTGGGGAGTATCACAATAGAAATCTCTTAGGAATTCCAATCCCACAATGCATCGCTTTTTTAGAAAAATAAAAAACTCCGATAAAATCTATTGCTGGGATATCCTAGTTTTTATTAGAAAAAAACCTCCAGTGCTCATATAACATGGTAAAAATATTACTACCTATTCATATACTTTATTTACAAAACCTAATAAAAATTACCATGTTAAAAAAATTGGTTGTAATAGACTTTTTCATAAACTACGTCACAAGAAACGCTCACCTCGTTTTCACAATATTGCTATGGTAATCGATTGTCATAGAACATAGGAGATTGAAAGAAGCTTATTCAAATTCCCCTTGAAAATAAAGTTAGAGAGCATCAGCAATACCATCTTTATCATCCTAAGGGCTTTTGATGTGCAAGCTAAACCGGCATTTGCGACGACGGGAGTCGTATATAACTACCTGGGTAATGGTTTTAAAACGATGCAGCCGTTGAACTCTAAGTAATTTATGAGCATATTGTAAAGTGGGAGGCTTGGCTTAAATGATGGGCACACGGACAATCTTCATGACCTTTCAAGGCTCAATAATCGGAAGCTGTCCTTTTCAAGATATTAGTGAAAACGGTCACGAGTTGTTTTGAAGCTTTTGGCCTGTTTGGGCTGATATTCTTAAACCCATGGAAATCAGAGCTTGGTTTAACACCAAAAGAAGGCATCGTCCTTGAATAAGCTGAAAAACGCAGCAAAGCCCAACTTAATAGGTGTTATTTCCAACCTCTCCCTTCATCCAACCTCTCCATTCATCCAGCAAAGATTGACTATCAAACCACCCATATCGAGTTGTTCAATATCGGTCCAACTGTACAAATAGATTGACATTAGGGTCAGCCATCAGTCCATCTTTTATTTACGTCCTTGAAATGCTAAAACGAAGGTAAATAAAGTTCACACTTTGTAAAAACCTTTAGCGAGACCAGTGTATTGATACTATATCAATTCAAAAGGACTTTTCATTCTTTTACCTGGAAAAAAATCTACAAATAATAAAAATAAAACACGAAAGCAATCAGAAAACGTAAAACATGTTGAAAGTTGTGTTGTTTGTAAACAAAATTGAAAACTTACGCCGAGAATAGGTGTAACTTTTCGTCTTCCGGTAGTTTTCGAATGGATCGTTCTTTTCTGCTCCGACACCCTGGAAAGAAAAAAGAATTACAAGATTGATAAAAAATAAATTATCAATTACTGGATATTTGGCTTCAAATGAGAAAAGAAGGCTTACTCTTAGGTTCCAAATAAACGCCCCCCCCCGCTTGTTGATTTTTCGAAAATTTTGCAACCTCTCTGGACCTTATTAGGACTCCCCCCCCGTTTATTAATTTTTAAGAAGATTTTCAGTTGGCAAAAAGAAGTCCCCTTATTTTGCTCAAAAAAGCCTGATTTTAGTCTATATTTACCTTATTTTTGGATTTTCAGAAGTACAATTTCCAACCTCCCGGCAATTAGCCCCTCCCCGTTTATTAAAATTTCGAGAATCTTCCAACCCCCCCCCTTTTATTTGGAACCTAAGAGTAAAGGAATAATCAGATGGTCTGAGATATTTTGACTTCATTTTTTTTCAATGGTCGTCCTGAGCAAAACTCTTTTGAAAAGTCGAGATATTCAACTTACAAGTCTTTGAGCAAGAAAACAGTAGAGTTTTGACTTTAGCTACAATGTAAGATTTTATTTGTCAACACAGGTCGTGTTCTATATACAAAACTATATATACAAAATATATACAATATCATACAGTGGCAGTAAAAACTGATGTGGACATTTACTTCGAGAAGACTTCGATAAAAATATTTGGAAGTTTTGCTTCGGACCCTGAATTTCCTTGCAGATAAAATAATGAAATTAGGATTAGATAGATACCTTGAATTTATCCATTTTGTCACGAACTTCTCCTTGCCTGATGGGATCTGCCACACCCTGTTCGTTCTTTCCAAGTCCTTGGCCTCCCCAACCTGGTGAAAAAACAAGAGAGTTTGAGCAAACTTGGTCAAACAAACTATGGGCAAAGGCTTAACTTTGGTTGGAGAACAAACATCTTTCGAAATCACCCTTTTAAAAATATTCCTATATAACTGCTCAGAGCTTTCTGATGGATGTGTGTGTCCAGTGATCAATCAAGTTGACTAGCCGGTATCTTGTTTTCAAATTTACCTTAGTAAGTAAGTCTGCGACCGAAGTCGGAGGCGACCCGAAGGCTCCTCTTTCGATAGCTATCTACCCGAAGGTAGGGGATGGCGTCACTCTTTCTCCCTGGATTGCTCCACTTACTCTTGATCCTTCTCTTAATTGCTGAGCATCTAGTAGAGACCCCGTCTCTGTGACCCAGTGGGATCCACCCCACTGGCCACCCCAGTGAAAATATTTCCGAAAATGGCCCATTTTTTCACCCCACTAGATAAATCACTCACCCCACTGGAATCTTGTAGCTGAAAATGACCCCCTTGAAAATAACGAAGAAACCACACTCAAATGTTCTAATATTGATGTACCTGGTAGAATTTTCCCATCAAAAGAGGGTCACCCCACTAGAATCTCCTCTTCTCTTATAGAATCCATGTTGTGAAAATGAAATACACAAAAAAGGCTCAATTTTTTTTTCTCGATCAAGGCAGTAAAACTGTACAACACTTCGTTGTTATCTTGCTGCTTATGCAAATCTCACTTTATCGCTCCATCCATCAATAAAAGTAAAGAAGTTTGTGGCCACTGAAAATTAATTTTTCTATTAATAAGGTCCTGATGATAAAATTTAATAATATTTTAATAGACCCAAAACTTTTGATTTTTATTTCTGATAACGGACAAAGGGTGTTGAGGTATTTTTAGCGAACGTTTCTAAAGAAATCAAATTGTATAAGAAGACATTTTAATCTTATAGTACCAAGGTATTTTCAATTTAATTTAAACTAACAGTACCCTGCTTCATTGACTAAATTGTCACACATTGGAGCTTTTTACCAGTACTAAATATATTCTTAGCAAACTAGACATGATGACCTTTAAATTTGATTCAGTAGTTCTCAAGTTAAGCTTTGGAAGTCAAAATTCACTTTTTAAAAAGTCCATAAACAAGTCAAATAATAAATTTAAAGTTTACCTTTCTGGGAAAAATCAAAATATTATAGCCGCATTCTTTTTCACCGGCCAACATAAAGTTTACCTTTCTTTACGATGAAAAAAGGATTCATTAAAATTCACCCTATTTTGGACACAGTTAGCCTTATACTTTTTTTGGGTCACCCGGTGAGATTTAGATTCTAGAATTATTCAACTGCTAAAAATTTCAAAGATTTCCAAAAAGGAGTTGAAGAATATATTCTCTTTTAGTAGGCTCGGCACATCTCTGTGATTGTATTAGAACGGTTTCAGACTACATTTTGTAATTTAGAACCTTTCTTTCATTAAGACATTACACAATGAATGGCACAAAGGACAATATCTACTAACTACTCCTTCAGGTGACCGCGCTCAATAAGATTACCTCAAAACCTTCTAAACCCAACCAATTAAAGCAAAGTGCAAGGTTCTCTGCACTTTCCACTTCTCAAATCCCCTCCAGTAATGTTGATGACGTTTACGACCAATTGATAAAATTTAACAAGGAAGTCGCACTTTCAGTTCTGCTAAAATGCCTAAACGGTCGAAATATATATTTCTCCGATGATAGACATGTAATGTTTGACAGCCTTCTTCAACTTGACATATGCTTGCTACCATTAAACCCAAGAATACTTTCCAGAATACTTCTCTTTGGGGATTCGAATTTTAGTAACAACCTAAATCATGATATAATAAGTATAACCGTAAAATTTATCCAAGCTACCGGTCGATTCGAGGGTCCGTTGTTTTGATTGTTCACAATGCTCATTTAGTTTGTTTTTTGTTTAATTTTGCCTAAGTTTTCTATTGTTTTTTTTTTCGTTTTTCTTTTTCATCTCTCCTGGCGGTATAATCTAGCGGTTTTTTTGCGGGAGGGCTGGAACCTTTTAGTGTTTGTATTCTATGTTCGTGTCATTACTTATAAATAAAAAAAAAATATTATATATATACCCCTGTTGATATCTCTGAAGCCAGAAGAAATCTCAAGAAAATATCTCTAACCTATCATGCAAGACCAACTAGGACGTACTTACTAAAACGTGAAACGCCCAGGAAACGAGTGGAAACGGCAGGGAAACGAGGGGAAACGGCAGGGAAACGAGGGGAAACGGCAGGGAAACGAGGGGAAACGACAGGGGAAACGACATGGAAATGACTTGGAAACGAGAGGAAACGACAGGGAAACTAGGGGAAACGGTTAGAATATAAGAGGTTGAAGAGCCTCTCGCATGTCAGTTGTCTGATATTTCTGTAGCTGTACCCCATTGACCATAGACAAGCAAAAAAACAAAATTGATCGAGGCGAAGCCGTTATAGGACTTGATTTGAAACGGATAGAAACAGTAAAAAATACTGCGTGGTCGATGTAACAACGTCATTATAACCAAATCAGTGGCTTTGAAAAAATAACAGTCGATGAAATATTTCGTACCCAACAAATTCTTATTCGTTTCTTTCCTATCATAATGCTTTAACGTATGATACAGATGCAGTGCAGGGAGTGATAAAAGCTAAGAAATTACCTACCCTAAGTATCAGCATGGACATGGTATCAGACTTCAAGTTTTCAAAGATAAATTACTAATAAATTTGGAGCTGTGGTCCTGTTATCCTACAAGATAATTTGCAATGAAAATAACTGAAGCTACCTCCAGCTGAATGTAATTGTCTTAAGTAACGATCTTATAAATTGAAAAAGCTATCCAATATAGACAAATCAACCTATCCCTTCGATTTCCAGACGGAAAATGACTTGGTTTCCAATACTTTTCAGTTTTGTCTCCCGTTTCCCCTCGTTTCCCTCCGTTTCCACTCGTTTCCCTGCCGTTTCCCTGCCGTTTCATGTTTTAGTAAGTATGCAACTAGGAGGAGATAAGCTCGATTAGATAAAAAAAAACAAGCTAGATGCTGAATGGACCTACCTGATGATGAAAGTTAGATAGCAATGCGAGGAGAAAAAAATCAGTCAGAAAATATATCGTTTAGCGAAAATGCATAACGCAATAAATTCATCATTGATTGTTGATGGGGGGAGAGGGAAGGGTTGTAGGGAAAAATTAATAGAAAGTTCTGGTCGCAAAAATCAGTTTTATTGACAATTGAATCATGCTTGATGGTGAGCATTGTTATCAATAATGTTTTTGTG